>NC_064305.1:45700746-45975746 GCF_023373825.1 Bactrocera dorsalis
GTAAAAAATTTACCCTTCGTTTTTCATTAATAACAAGAAAACCAAAGAATTTTTTCAAAGTCTTGTTTTATTTTTTTTTAATGAGTACTATAGAGATTACAAATTATAAATAACATTTAACAAGTATTTATTTTCTGTAAAAATTTCTTACTTTTTTCTTAAGGCCCTTCATTATGTTTTGTACAGTGTTTTCATCGATAGTACCGTACGACCTTCGCCACTTATTTCTAAAATCTTGTAAATTTTTTGCAGTACCTTTACTCTTCCGGAGATTCGATTTCATTAGAGCCCAATATCTCTCAAAAGGTCGAAGCTCTGGGCAATTAAGTGGATTCGCTTTTCTTGGAACAATATTGACATTATTGCTTTCATACCACTCCATGGTAGCTGTAGAATAGTGAGAGGTTGCTAAATCAGGCCAGAACATTACAGTACCCTCATATTCGCGTATAAATGGCAAAATACGTTTTTGAAGGCACTCGCTAATATAAATTTTTGAATTGATTGTGCCCTGTGTTACAAAAAAACTGCTTCTCAAACCGCAAGTACATATCGCTTGCCAAACCATATACTGCTTGGGAAATTTGGTAATTTTCTTATCCTTAAATTTTCTCTGTACTTGCCCCTTCTTCATACAGGTATAATATTCATGCCCCGGTAACTGTTTGAAATCTGCCTTAACGTAGGTTTCGTCGTCCAACACGCAACAGTCAAATTTTGTTAGGTATCCTTCATACAAATTTCGAGCTCGTTTTTGAGGAACCAATTGCTTTTCATCGGAACGATCTGGCACTCTTTGAACTCTATATGTCTTTAGCTTACTATCACACTTTATCCTTTGTACAGTACTTTTAGAGGTACCTGCTTTAACAGCAACATCTCGTACTGAAGTGTTGGGATTCTGCTTAAAAACTTCCTTCACTCTTTTTGCCAAATTTCCTTCTGCATCTGGTTTTCTACCCGAACCTTTTTTCGTATAGTAGGTACACCCTTTTTGTAATTCGAAACAACCCTTTTGACAGTACTTTCCGATGCTCCAGTTTTTTTTAGCTATAACTGAATATTTTAATTCTGGATTTTCCAGGTAAGTGGACAAAACCAATTCGCGCACTTTTTCTTGATTGCTAGACATCTTAATAGTTTGAAGTCTTGACACCAAATGTTATACATTTTGTTAATCGTCAGATTATATAGAAAAAAACAAGTCCCCATTGAGACTAATGCCATAAACAGGTACGTCACAATCTTAAGGAATAAAAGGGTCAATTTTTTACGGGACAGTTCTTAATCTTTGACGGAAATCCGCGTCGTTCGACATGTAGTCGAAGCTGGACAAGATATATTAAAAACAAGAAAAAACGTTAACTTCGGTTGCACCGAAGCTAAATACCCTTCACAGCTATATGCTATAGTTAACCGATCTGAACAATTTCTTCGGAGATTACATTGTTGCTCTAGAATATAATCTACCATACAAGAACTTGATTCCGATCGTTCAGTTTATATGGCAGCTACAAAGACAAATGAGCAGCTTCTTGAAGAGAAAATGACGTTTGCAAAATTTCAAAAGGATATCTTAAAAACTGAGGGACTTGTTCGTATATAAGTATACAGACAGACAGACTGACTGACGGACGTGGCTAAATCGACTCAGCTCAACATACTGATCATTTATATACATATGTATATACTTTATAGGGTCTCCGACGCTTCCTACTGGGTGTTACAAACATCGTGACAAACTTAATATACCCTGTTCAGGGTATAATAAATGAGTAAAACGCGATTTCTCAGGTATAATAATGGGATGTCGTTCGTTGTAACTGAGGCTTGAATTCGCTAATCTTCCATTTGCCCTTATTAATCCCTTAGTGTCCACGAATGGGTTTAGGACGAGAAGTGGATTCAAGCAACTTTGACCTCTCTTTGCTGAAATAGCGAGTTTGTGTATAAAAGATTAGACTGACCTTGGCATGTTGCAAGTCGGAATGCCTTAGTTGTACGCAAGGATCATTTGGTACTTCTTTAATTTTTTGTTTAAGTCTTCGGATGAATTTGTGCATGTAAGCGACTACTCTTAGTGCTCTAGGAAATGATGAAAATCGGTGGAGAATATCATTCTCTTCTAGACTGATATGAAAATTTTCTATTTTCCGACTTTCCGGAGGTATGATATTCCGAGCAGGAGACTTTGGCCAGAATTCTTGTGATTCTGTTAGCCATGTGGGACCGTTCCACCAGAGTGTACTGGTGAGGTGAAGTGGTTTGCAACCTCTTGACCCAAGATCCGCTGGGTTATCTGCACTTGCAACATGTTGCCATTTTGCTGAGCCAACTAAGTCTAAGATTTGAGATATGCGGTTCGATACATAGATTTTCCAGTTATAGGTTCGTTTTTCTAACCTTGCTAAAACTATTTCTGAGTCTGACTAAAGGTACATTTTATGATCGGTTAATTTCAGATGGGTTTGAACTATTGAAATTAATTTTGCTAACAGAAGAGCACCATTCAGTTCAAGCCGTGGCAGACTGAGTGTCTTCAAAGGTGCAACTTTGGCTTTGGCTACCAAGAGGTGTGCAGATATTTTGTTCTCGTACTGTGTGCGTACGTAAACTGTTGCGCAATAAGCCTTTTCAGAGGCATCACAGAAACCGTGTAATTCTGTGTTAATGTTAGGGGTGAAATTTACCCATCGAGGGATTCGAATTTCTGATATAGTATGTAAATTGTTAGCAAATTGTACCCAATTTGTTAAACGTACAGGTTTTACCTGTTCATCCCATTCAGTGCCATCTTGCCACAATTCTTGAATGAGGATTTTTGCTTGAATCATTATTGGCGAAAGCCATCCTGCGGGTCGAAAAGTTTTGCCACCGAGGAAAGTATTTGGCATTTGGTTATGGCGGACATTGCAGATATTGACTCAATTGTATACGAGAATTGATCTGTTACCGCATTCCATTGAATCCTTAGGGTTTTTGTTGTGCAGGTCGTTTCAAATTTAAGGAAATCTGTATCTAATAAGTCTTCCTTTTTGATGTTTTTTATTATTTCGGGATGATTTGATTCTTTAAGGGGAATCCTGCTGAATTTAGTGCTTTGAACACTTGAAATAGTGACTCGCACGCTAATGACTGGCTGTGGCTACCTGATAGAATATCATCCAAGGTGACGGTTTTAAGTTTGTAGTCGCTGATTGAACTATTACTTGATTTGCGAAAGACTATACGCTGTAAATCGTGGTCATCTTTATGTTCTAGAATCTGTCTGTACATTTTCTCTACATCCCCATTAAAAACATATTTAAACATGCGCCAATTTAGTATTAGCAGCTTGAGATCAGGTTGTAAGGTTGGGCCAGTGTATAGTACGTCGTTGAGTGATTTGCCTGAGCGTGTACACTTTGAGGCATTGAAAACCACTCGTACTTTTGTTGTGATTTTATCAGGTCATATTACCCCGTGATGTGGCAGATATAAAAATAAATATCTACCTTTAGATACTTTTTCATATGGTATAGCTTTTTCCATTTTTGTTGCTTTAGAGCAACATGGTTCTTCCAGTTTTTCGGGATTTGAGATTTCGGAATTACCACTTTTGGTTGTAGTGACTAACCCGGTGGTTTTATAAAATTGATTTTGCTTCATATTTTGAAAATTTGTGATATAAAGCAATGAGTGGTGTCTTCGTTGACAGTACACACAATTGAATTTGCTTTCACAGTCTTTTGTCCCGTGAGAATTGGACAGACAGTTGATGCAAAGCTTATGTTGTCGGACAAGATTGTTCCTATCTGAAACAGACAGATCTCGCAAGATCTTATATTGTGACCTCCTTTACATACATATTTCACATAATGATTGCCAATGATTTGTTTCATTTGTCACAAATGTTTGGCTTCTATTAGCGTGCCTCTTATATGGCTTTTTTAAAAAAGTTTTTAATCTTTTTAATCGAGTCATTTTGATTATTTTTTGGCTTGACTATTTTTTTGTCAACTCGCTCAGCTATTTCGTCCTGAGTTGTTAAGAATTCTTTCATTTGATGACATTTTGGCGATTTCTTTCTTGCTACTAGTGATTGCTCCCATCGTAGCAAAGCAGCATCAGGCAGTGTTGCTGCACAAATATTTACTAGGATAGGGTCCCACGATTCTGTGGAAATCTTCTGTGTTTCTAACACAGATAAACAATTAGTCACTGTCGAGTATAGTTTTTGAAATTGGCTGGTTTCTTGTTGAATTTTTGGTAAATTCATTGAAATTGTTATTTGGTTATCTACCAATACTCTTTCATTTTAGTATTTTTCGACCAATGCTTCCCAAGCCAGATTAAAGTTTTCGAAACGCTTGACGATACTGCCTGCTTCCCCTTTTGTTTTGTACCTAAGATGGTACAGCTTTTAAGCTTGTGAAAGTTTGGGGTGGTTTATGTATACGGGGGTGAACATGTCCCGGAAGGACGGCCGTTGATCATAACCTCCGTGAAAAACCTCAGTATCACAAGCTGGTACTTGTGAAGAATATAGCTGTATATAGGTCTTCTTTTTGAGTCGTAACTACTCTCAGAGGAGGAGTAGTGGCTCCACATGGCCTTAATAAATTTATTTGGTCTAATATCACTGCCTTCGTAATTTCGTATTGTTCGAGGCAGTTTTTATATTTAGCTGACGCCGAAGCTATTATATTAGAGTTCAGCATCGTCAGTATCTAGTACTGTATCGTATGCTGCCAGAAGGCGTGTATGTACATATGCTATCTATGCTTTGAATTTTTTAATTTAGAACCAATTCTGTGTTGTCATTAATAGGGGAAGTATTAAATCTTGCAGTATCTAACAAAACTGTCACTTTCAGTTATGAACCTTGACATTGAATTATCTTTGGTTCTTTTTTGTTTGGCACCCTGCTTTGAGCGTGCAGCTTCTGCAGGTGTGCTTTGTGATTTATCATCATCAGCCATTTTGGGAATTTCCAATGATTGAGGTGTTCTTGGTTTAACCTCTTTTGATTTCTCAGATTGCATTTATAGAATTAAATTGTAAGCTTTGAGCTTAAAAATATGTTGCTTTGAAATACAATTAAAAAATTGGTAATATGAGCAAATGTGTAAATAAAATTGAAATGAAAAATAGAATTTAAACTTCTATTATTAATTAATTGAGTTATATAAATTTGCGAACACGTATTCACCAATCGTCAAAATCAAAAAATCTATATATATAAAAGAAAGTCGTGTTAGTTACATCACTTATAACTCAAGAACGGCAGAACAGATTTGGCTGAAAATTGGTAGGGAGGTAGCTTAGAGCCAGGAGACGGACATAGGATACTTTTTATCTCTTTATGTCAAAATTTAATACAACTCATAAATACAAAAATTATATTTCAAATCATAAGCATTTGTTCAAAATTCATGTTTGTAGGAATCATTTCAATATTTCATTTCTTCAAAAAAAAAAAAAAACAATAAAAACAACCTTACATCTTCGTCTATATAAATATGTATGTATGTAAAAATGAATCGCCAAAATGTATGTACGCTCATAACTTTAATACGACTGAACGAAATTTGATAATTCTTTTTTTAAAATATTCGTTTAGGTTCAGGGATTATTCGAATAATTGCCGGAAAACCCCTAAAAACAGTCCTTTTCTTTTTCTCATACAAACGAATGAATGTTTGTTCGTTAGTAACGCTAAGAGAACGGCTGAACCAATATTGATGAAATTTTAAGAGGTTGTTCGTTGTGGATTAAGGAAGGTTTAGAAATAAAAACATCTTATACTTTTCATGAAAAGTCGGCAAATTGGATAATTCCAAAAAGTAACTTTTTTCCAAAAACATTTTTTTTCAATTTCTGTTTTGTTTTTCAATATTTTGATTTGGAAATTATTTGAATAGTTCAGTCTCGATCGCTTGCTTTTTTATTCCGGCTATTCAAGAGAAAAATTATTACTATTACGATTTACGATGCTTTACGACAGGTTGTGAATTGAACAATTGAAAATTATTCAGTGAAAACTTTACGTGTGAAAGATCCAGTATTATATGAAGTGGTGGAAAGCAATATGGTTCATGGACCTTGCGGACACTACAATCCCTTTTCGGTTTATATGTCTAACAATAAATGCACGAAACACTATCCGCTTGCTTTTCTTTCGGAATCGCAAACTGGAAATGATGGATATCCACTCCATCGTCGTAGCTCATCAGACGACCATACAACTTAGAGTAGTGAATATCGAAGTTGACAACATATGGATCGTACTATATTCTCCACTGTTGTCTAATTCACATTCTAAACTCATATCAATGTTTAGTATTGCAGTTTGGTGTAATCTATAAAATACGTTTGTAAGTACGTCACCAAGGGAAGCAACATGGCGCTTAATGGTCTTAAACGATACGGTCCATACGTGAACTGCAATAAAGCGCTTTGTAGGATATTTACTTTTGCAATTCATGAACGGTTTCCGATTGTTGTGTGTCTCGCAGTTAATATGGAGATTGGCCAAAGAGTTTATTTCAGCCCAGAGAATACATTACAGCCGGTGGTAACACCGCCAACAACAAAACTAACATTGACGAGTTTTTTTCTCAACTTTCGTCAGTGATCCGCTTACGAGAACATTGCTCTATTTGAAAATACCTTGCATTCATGGAATGCATCGTCGAAGAAATAGTTACGCTGAAAGCAAGACCGAACAGTAGATGGACATTCAGGTGTGTTCTCAACTAATGCATTAGGATGAATTTACACAACCCACCCAAAAAACGATGATTGCTTCTACCTTCGGTTGCTACTGATTAATGTACGCGGCGTATTGCGTACTGTGAATGGTATGGTGTGTGCAATTACAATTGCTGGAACACGATAATCAGTGGAAACAAATGTTGGACGATGCGATAGCTACTTCGAATGCCACTGAAGTTCCCACACTTTTCGCGATAATCATTTCACCATATCAGCCTTTAAATCCGCGTCAATTATGAGATACGAACAAAAATGACATTGTCGAAGACATTTTACATCGTATTCGCTAAAAATTGGAAATGGGTCAATTCCGGTTGATGCTTCCGGTGGTTTGATATCAATTCCATCTGCGGTTTATCAATTCACGAAAGATGAACTCATCACCAATCTTCGGACATTGGCCAAATTATTTTAACTATGATTCCTTAAATGCACGCGCAATATTAACTGCCAAAAAATACAGATGTTCTTGACTTAAACTGGAAGATTCAAAGTCAAATTCCGGAAGACTTGCGCTCATACAAATCGACCGATCGTCTTTCCATTGAAGACGTCGCCGTGAATTATCCAGTGGAGTTTCTAAATTCTTTGGAGAGGCTTGGTATGCCACCGCATCATTTGCGTCTCAAAGTTTGATCTGTCGTTATTATGTTTTGCAATCTGCAAGCGCCGAAACTATGTAATGGAACCCGACTGATTGTGACGCAGCTATCGAATACAAAGGGCTGAATGCTTGATTCAACGAATTTCTTTGAGTTCCAACGATTTGCCATTTCAGTTTCCAGCGAAAATTGCATTTGAGATGACACTCAACAGGACACAAGGATAGTCGCATAGTGTGTGCAATAAGTTTGGAAATTCTATGTTTTTCACACGGCTAGATATACGTGGCGTGCACACGAGTTGGAAAGCCATCTTTTCTGTACACCGGAACAGAAACCAAAGAATTTTGTTTATCAAGCTGCGTTACATTGAAAAAAAAAATGAAATGATAAATTCAACTTTCTTTTCATTTCAAAACACATAATTTCACGCAGGACAACGGCTGCGGGGCCAGCTAGTATTTGTATATAATTATTGATTTTTATTTTGTTTTACCGTGTATCAGTTAAACGTATCTGCGATATACTCGCGATTAATTTGTATATTATTTCTTAGTACGTGTATCTTTTGAGATAAGAACGCAAAAAGAAAAAAATAATAATAACCCCAAAATATTCAGCAAAAGCATCGAATACAACATTGCCAACGTGCTTCAATTCAGCATTTTCGCCATTGAAAGCGGTCCCGTACAATAAGCGGCGCCGTTTGTTCAGTCGCGTTTGTCACGACTCACTGACACAGGTATAAAGGGATGTCCAACTTATTCCAGTGTGAGAGCGCTTCAAAATTAGCGTTTTTATAACGTTTTCCATTATGGCCAGATTGAACAAAATAATAATTTTTGGGCATTTATCAACCCAACACCCAACATTTAGGTTAGGTTAGGTTAGGTTAGATGGCTGATCAAGAGATCGCACATGGACTAGTAGAATTAGTCCTTTGTGAAGCCATTGAAAAACGAACTCCCGTGTTCGGACTTAGATATCGGCAAACCGTTTAGTATCCAATACAAATCTACAGAGACGCTTTATTTCTATGCTCGCCAAGTCGGCGGGTGTTTTGAAGCTATGTGCCCCCAAGTGTCTAAGTCTTGACCTCCCATAAGCAGGACAGTCAAGAAGGAAGTGCTGGCTGGTTTCTACTGCATCCTCCTCCAAGCAGCTTCTGCATGCGGCGTCCGGTAAGATTCCCAGTCTTACAGCATGTATGCCAATAGGGCAGTGGCCCGTTAGGAGCCCCATCATTAATGAGAGGCTAGCCTTACTGAGGGCAAAGAGATCACCAGATCTTCTGCGGTCTATCTTGGGCCAAAAGGCCTTTGCGACCGCACAGGTACCAATGCTGGACCATCGCTGACCGAGCAGTCGCGAGGCCCAGCCATCCAGTAGTAGAGAACAGGAGGATGCAGGAGCACCTACCCGTTCCCATTCTACCGATAGCGATTCTAGGGTGCCTTTCCGTGCCAGCTCATCAGCCTTGCAGTTACCTACAATTCCGCTGTGGCCCGGCACCCACACCAGTCTTATAATAAAAGCACTCGCCGCCAGAGACAGTGATGCCAGACACTCTTCGACCAACCTTGAACGCACTGTGAACGCGTTCAAGGCTAGTATCGCCGCTCTGCTATTTGAGTGAATGGTCACTTCCCTGAAGGTAGACACTCTTTTGAGCAGCATGTCTGCTGCCACCTTGATGGCTGCAACCTCAGCCTGGAAAACGCTGCAATAGTCGGGAAGTCTGAAGCTGGATTTTATGGAGAGCTCCCGACAGTAGACCCCTCCACCGACCTTCCCCCCAATCTTCGACCCATCCGTAAAGAAGCTTACTGCCCCTCTCCTCCAGCGACTTCTTCCCTGCCAAACCTCCCTTGTCGGTATATGTGCAGAGAAGGAGCCACCGGAGTTCGATATGGCGACTCCATGATCTAGATGATCCGGTATGAAGTCAAAGCTTGTGAGGATATCCGAGTGCTCAGATGCACGCCCCCTTAGGAACCCAGACTCTCTGAGCCTAATAGCCACCTTTGCGGCCATACACCTTCCGGCAATATCCACCGGAGTTATGTTCAGGATTGCATTAAGTGCGATGGTTGGGGTGGACCTTAATGCACCGAACATGCTGATGAGCGCAGCTCGTTGAACGCTCTCAAGTTTCTTTGCAAGTGTGGTCTTCTGCAAAGCCCTCCACCACATAAAGACTCCATAGAACATTATGGGCTTGACTATGGTGTCATAGAGCCAGAATACCACTTTCGGTGAGAGGCCCCACCTCTTGCCAATAGCTCCTCTGCAGCAATATAAGGCAATCGATGCCTTTTTGGCTCTCTCCTCGATATTCGGCTTCCATGAAAGCTTCTTATCCAGGATGAGCCCTAAATACTTCACTGCATCCGCTGGTTGCAAGCGGATACCTCCCAATAGCGGTAACGGCGCCTCCGGGATCTTGTACCTTCTGCTAAATAAAACCATTTCTGTTTTATTTGGATTGATGGCAAGTCTATTATCGACCGCCCATTTCGTTACAACGCTGAGATATCCCTGGGTCAACTCATACACGGTGCTTAGAAACTTTCCTTTCACCATAAGTGCTACATCGTCTGCATAGGCAATCACCTGACAACCAAGATCCTGTAGCTTTTTGAGCAGGTCGTTAACGACTAGGATCCATAAAAGAGGAGAAAGAACCCCCCCTTGCGGGGTTCCCCTGCTCACACTGCGCCGCGCGCTCGCGCTGCCCCATTCTGCTTCGACCACTCTGTCGCACAGAAGACTGAAAATGAGGTGCTTGAGGTTCGATTCAACCCCAAGACCGTCTAGTGCAGCTACGACTGCCTCTGGCAGGACATTGTTGAAAGCTCCCTCAATATCGAGGAAGGTCCCAACCGCGAAGTCCTTGCCCTCAATTGCTTCCTCAAGCCACGACACGATAGTGTGCAAGGCAGTGTCCACTGACCTTCCTTTACGATACGCATGTTGCGCTCCTGATAGATAGTCCCTCGGAATGCGCCTCCTTAGATACCAGTCCATCAGCCTCTCCAAAGTCTTTAGTAAAAACGAGGAGAGACTGATGGGCCTGAAATCCTTCGTACCCAACATTTAGTACGAATAAAAATTACTAGTATTTATTTATTATATGATGAAGCTATTTAAATCTTTTTAAAGTATATTGGAACAACTGACTTTTGAACTTTCAATACCCAATAAAAGGATTTAATTTAAGCTTGTTAGCTCTCAATCATTAAATGTTTTTAATCATTTTCCAAAATATGTAATACTATGATGCTTCAAATTACAAAACGTTTCAACAAATATGTACATTTAAATTTCATAAATTTATTTAATTTTCAACGAACAATGCAACAAATCCCTCCGTTTACATATTTTTTTGGTAAGATTTCAATCTGGCCATCGCTCGTTTCCAATTGCTAAACGTCAAAACCTCCTGAACTCCATAAACCGCCAAAGTTCAGGAGGTTTTGACGTTTAGTAATTGTTCTCTCACTTCCAATGAGAGAATAGTTGGACATCTCTTTACCTCTGCACTGAGATTTATCATCCAACTCGCAAGGTTGTGGTTCGTTGTGCTGTGAAATAATAAAAAATATTACTTAATAAAAAATATTACTTGTATATGTTACAGTTAAAACCGGTTTTTAGACATAACGCGCTTTTCCTAGTTAGAACTAGTTGTCTCATCGAGCTGTAGTTAAAACGAAAATTAGATAAAATAGTTTAAAATTTTATTTCAATTTAATAATTTTAAATTAATTTAATAATTTTAATCTAAAAAAATTATAAAATTTCAAAAAGAAACAATCTACAGGATTTATTTGTTATTGCAAGACAAACTATTGTGGCATTTCGAATTGCATAGATAACCACTTTTCTTGCAGAGACACCTTTTTGAAATATTAAAAAGTCTTGCGGTATTTTTATTGAATTTATTTTTTTTATTGAAATTGAAATGAATTTTTGATGACTCATGCCCAGTTCTTGGCCGATGCTACGGCTGCTACTATGCCGGTCTCTTTCGACCAATTCAGCGATTTTATCGCAATTTTCGACGACATGCCTTCCGGAGCGTGGTGCATCTTCGACCACCTCTACACCAGAAACTGTATTGGGTCCATAAACTGCACGAATTTTATTGGCGGCTTGAGATGCATTTTTGCCTTTATCGTAGTAGTACTGTAAAATATGCCGTATTTTCTCTTTATTTTGCTCCATGTTTGCGACGCTATAACTCACGAACGACTTAAAAGAAACGACAATCAATCAAACACGTGTTAGTGCGTGAAATGAGCTTTCGAAAAAGGTATAGCATGACCCGATGCGACGAATAAAACTAGAACTATGCGCTTTCAGCGCCAAGTAGCGAAAATACCGCAAGACTTTTTTGAGAACTTAATATTAAGAGAGGTAGAAAACGTAAGAGAGATAAAGGAGCGAAATAGTTGGATCGCGATATACATACATATATGTATATGTACATAAATATCCACTGTTATGTTCTTGTTGTTTTTTTTCTTCTGCCTTTGCTTATACTTGTATGTTAAAGCGATCCTGCTTGTTGCATTGTTAGCCCAAAACATACATACATACATATGTACATACTTATGTGCATAAAATAATTATGTATATTAAGAATTTAATAGGAATTCCTCTGCCAAGGGTTTATGGGTAGCAATACTTATGTGTTCTCTCTATGGTTACTTCTCGTTTTTCTCTTCTTAGATTTTTTTCTTCTTTGATGTTTTCCGTATTGAGTTGCTTGTAATCCTTGTCTGCTCTGCCGTATGTTTTGAGGGTCACAATCAAAATGTTTTCACAACAAAGCGTTTATTTTCATGTTTTCATTTTATTTTAAAATAAATAAGGAACATATTCGTTGGTTGCATCGCATATTACATACATATTTTGATTTAAAATTTATAGTATGCAAAACCTAGTTATGTTTTACATCTGCATCAAGCTTTATAATAAGAATTTAAAAATAGTAGGCTGACGACAGATTTTGGGCAAAGACGGTTCCTCTTTTCAGTGATCACGTTTCCAGCCAAAGAAAATCCGCGCTCTGCAGCTGCACTACTTGCCGACATTGAGTGGAATTTAAGTGCAAATTTGGAGAGTCTTGGATATGTTTGTTCTTTATCTTCCACCACTTTAAAACATCAATTCTGAAAATTCTGAAGTATCGCAATTTGGTGTGCTTGGGCTAATTTGAGCAGAACTTATTAATGTGACGTCCAAGTACTTAATTTTTGAAGTACAAAATTTTTCTATTGCGACTTGATCGGTGGGCTGCATTTGTAACGCAGGTGCGAACAATAAACAAGCAGATTTTTGCCACACACAAATATTTGGAATCCAGATTTCATCAATATTATTAAGATTCTTTTCTTTTAATGTTAACAGAGCCGATACATCTGCCACTTGTGGTGCGCAAATATGCCGCATTTTTTCAATGGACGGTATAACGAAGCATAGGGATGGAGAACCGCAAAATTGAAGCTTCTTAAAAATGATTTCGAAATCGCTACATAAACCTACCAATTGTTTCAGCGTTGAAATGATTATAAGCAACAATCGCTGCCTTTCTTGTTTTTCTTTCAGAATTTCATTAATGCTGAACCAATTGAACTTAAACATTGTGAAATTTGAATTCCATCTTGTAGGGCATTGGTTTTTAAACGAGATTTGTAAATGATGCTATAAGTTAGCTTTGTTAAAATATTTGACAATATTTTTGCACATTTCTACTAACTGAGCAACTTCTATCGATTCCTTAAACGAATTCTCCAAAACGTTGGCTAGCAAATGGCTGCTACAGTTTAACCGAATATTGTTCTGCAGAACTTTGGCGATATTTGGGCCTCTATCAGTAACGAACTTCATTTAGTCCAAAGTATGTATACCGAATTCAGCAAACAAAGTGTTCAACTTATTTAAAACGTTTGTGCTATTTGAACGTTCGAAGTTCATTGACTTAACACCTAAAATTAGATCCACCAATTTTAAACCTTTTTGGTAGTGCAAGGTGACACCAAGAAAGTTGCGATGGACGTAACTGTCCGTCCACAAGTCAACTGTGGCAGTTGCTCCACCACTATGGACAACCTCGGCTGTCTCATCTTTAATAATTTTTTTTTTTTCATCCGCCAACTCAAATCACCGTTGTTGCATCAGGCAGTCCTGTGTCACCCTTTCCACACATGTGTCAATTGCATTTTTTTTCTTCTGGTTTCGCAGTAGTCAACAATGTTGTTTCTTTAAGCAACTTGCAGCTTTTATGTCGGCTTAAATTTGAAGACTGCTTTGGTGAGTATTTTACAAGATTATGACAAGACCGGCAGTATAAAAATCCATCCAGAGCAACACCATCCTCCTTCACAATTTCTGTCAATATGCTCCAAATATTGCTTTTTCCCTTAGGTCGGCAGACAATTGGTATCCATTTGCGCGAATTTTTTCAATGATACCCTCCATATCGATCAAATAACAAAATGCAACTAATTATGAACTACAAAAATGTACTCGTAATGTGAGTCATAGCGAAAGGAAGATTTTGACTAAAAAGAACGATAACAAAAACAAGCTACAACAACAAACTGCATAGAAATTGTTGCGGTAGTCGTAACGCTCTCATCGTGTCGTCTTGTCGCTAATCATTTACTCATACACGATCAACTCAAATTGAACCGAATGATGCTTTCGGCAACACATTTTATTTTATTCATTTTATTGAACGCTGACTTTTGATCAGTGAGTTGAATTGAGTTATATTTAGGCTGTTCACGGTAAGGTGGTTATCGGGTTATGTGATTATTAGATTAAAAATAACCTCTATGCTCCGTGAGCACCCTATGTTGTATGGTTATTTGCTTATTTTTAAACAAACAGCTGTTCATTGTTTACAATTTTAGTTCAATGAAATTCCAACTTATAAAATGCCTAAACAAAGTTTAAAAAGCAAAATAATCGAATTTAAAATAAGTTCTGCTATTCAGGAAATGGACTTTATTGAATGTATGTGCTTATTAAATAATCCGAATTTTAAGGGTTCAAAATATGCTTTGAATAAAATTTGCAGACATCTTGCATAATTTGCTGATTGTAAACAAAAAACAGCTGTTAATAGCAGATTTTCCAATAAGAAAATCTAAATGGAAATGCCATTCGCTTAGTTTTATTTATTTTTTGTGCTGCCATTTAGTAAAATTCCAACGACTTTCTAACACTGGAAATAAGCAAACAACCACATAATCTGCAAACAAGAGCCTAGGTTGGTCAACTTTGGTTATTTTGTCATAATACATTTTGTTGTTGTTTACTTAATCACATAACCACATAACCCGATAACCACCTTATCGTGAACAGCCTAATTATATTTATGAGTTAGTTTTACGTTTTTGTACAATTAAAGAATATTTGTATAATATTATGTACATATGTATGTATCTATTATTGAAGTTATACTTCTTATACGACGCCGGAAAAGGTTGCGATAGATTCTGGTTGCGCAACCTTCCATATAAAAGTAACGCAAAGTTGCGCAACCTCGCTCCATCCATATGAATGTAACGCAACCTTGTCTGCGAAGATGTGCGAGCAGCAAGCGAAGCGGTGACAATCGGCGATCGTTTGTTCGTTTCTTTCGGCACAGCTCGGCCGACACAACAACACAACACAATGTTGCCATGCTTATGCTGTTGTTGTTTTTGTAGAACAATGTTTCAATTTTTGGTTGGTGACATATTCACATGTGTGCGCATATGTATGTTTGTATGCTTGTGCATTATTGAAGTTATAGTTCTTTTTCTTTCGTTTGCCTTTCTGCGAATTCTTAACTATTTTGTGTGACTTTTAATTGAAATACTCTGCGTTGGCCTTTCAGAATCACACAGAATCATTTCTGTGGTTTTTGAAATTGACCCACGAGGACGAGGTATATCGTTTTATCTGGGAGCGTGAGATTTAAGAAAATCGCTCGCTTACAAGGGATAAAACGACTTCTGAGTGGCGATTTTAATGAATAAATTCACAGAATCATTTCTGTGCTTTTGGAAATCAATACTAATAAATATTTTTTTCTTACTAATAGAAAATAAATTTATCACAGCAATGTACATAAACATATACATAATATTGCTGTCATAAATTTAATTTCTATTAGTAAGCAAAAAATTAATAATAAATTTATTAAGACTATACTTCTCAGGGCATCACAGCAATGTTATGTATATGTATATACATATTATGCATATGTATTGCTGTGATAAATTTATTGCGAAAGCAAATGTTCTACAAAGTATGTATATTTCTATACTTAAACAAAATTATTAGAACCATCGTATGTTTCTTGCATTCATAACCAAATCATACTTAAGTCAGCGCAACCTAATTGGTGGTGTTGGTGGTAAGCGCTTGGAAGGTCAAGATGCTAACACAGGTCCCAGGTTCGAATCCCGACAGAATAAATTTTTAATTTTTTGCTTTTAACATCGTATACTATAAAATAAATATTTTTCTTTATTTTAATTTCTATTAGTAAGAAAAATATTTATTTGTATAGTATACGATGTTAAAAGGCATACATCTTCTATCCTATCTTGTGTATCTGCACATGCTCATATGAGTGTATGTATACGCATGTGCGCGCATTGACTTGCATGTTCATACATTCATATATACTTATATGTACATATATTTGCATACATTGCCGAACAAATAAATCACAAGCATACAAACATACATATGCGTACACATATGAATATGTCACCAACAAAAAATTGATCTTCACAAGTCAATCCGGCAGCCAAATTGGCGAAGAACAAAAGAGAGATGATTACGCTGCATATTCTCTTCCGCAACGAAGAGACGGAACTACTTTCTGAGTCAAAATTCATTCATTTAGACTTTGCTTTATTCTTCATTTAATCATTTTATTGAATTTAAGTTTTCTAGTTTTCTTTCATACAAAATGATATGCATTTCTGAATATCACTAAGAAGTATAACTTCATCCGCGCGTAGGGACTCCACGCACCTTTTTTCTGGTTACATGTATTTTTGCATATTCTAAAATATTAACCCTTCGTTGCATAGCATTGCATATATGCAATGTTAACTTCTCGTTGATCTGGCAGCTACATCGTTTCTTTATTTACAGTTATTTTTTCGCCAAATGAAATTTATATCTTATTACTATTCTCCTTTGGTAGAGTTTCGCAAAAATTCTTAAGGTTTTGTGAATATATGTAGTAAAGAGTAAACTTCTTTCTGATATATTAAAAATGCAGTGCTAATTTTTCATTATTTTTGTGAATTATTGAGAATGTATAATAAAATATTAGTATTTCCTATTAGTTTGGAGAGTTTCTTACCCAAATAGCAAATTCGGTTTTCACACGAACTATTTTTGCAAGAGTTATAATATATCATTGCACATGTGCAATACCATGCATTTAAGCCTAAAATTTTACTTGTAGGGCGCTTACTTATAATGATAGCGCACGATTAATAGAAAACCGGGATGAAAGCAAAGATGAGTATTTACTCGTAGATGATCTTGATGAAGCAAATTTTGAATTAGATATACATACATCAATACGAATATAAACAGCAAGAAGCAAACCAATCAATACATAATTTTAAAGAAGTTAATTTTATAATAGACGCAGGATGATTAGATCTCATGGAAATTTATGCGCTTGTCCAAAAAAGCCAGAGAAATGAATGATATAGACAAACAAGATCTGAAAAAGTTTTTCGAATATATTGTGATGTCTATTGTTCAAATCCCTAATATTAGAAGATATTGGACGCCAAAAGTAGGCAATAAATGAAAAAAATAAAAGTTGTATGTTTTTGCTGGTATATCTGGATACAATTACAACTTCGAAATATATACTGTCCTAGAGAACAGCAGCATCAATAGACTTCCTGAGGAAAGTGATTTGGGATCAAGGCCCTTACCAGTTATAGGACTTCTAAGGGATATTCCCCCATAAAAGAACTTTTTTTTTTGATATAAAAATTACTATAAATTTTTTGGCACCTATGTAAACGTGGAATTTATTCACTGGGAGCAGTTCGTCGGATCCGAATTCCCAATTTAAAGCTTCTAGACGAGATATTATAATGAAAAAGCATACGAAAAATCCATTGAATATGCAAACGTGGATAACTTTCATATCGTAAATTTGACTCCAATCTACTATGGCAAAACTCTATAACTAGCAGTTGAACGGTTTGATGCGAAATTTGAACGGAAAATAACGGTCGCTTGCCCAATCGTTCTATCAAAGTATAACAAATTCATGGCGGGTGTTGATTTCCTAGATTCTTTATAGGCCGATACAAAATCAAAATGCTAATAATCTAATCTTATACTTTATTCCTAAAGAATGCACCAGAAAGTAGTCCCTTCACTGAAAATGAAGTACGGTTGAACCACATGGATCCACTGTCCAATATGGGTGGACACTCGAGTCACTTGCAAATTATCAAGTTGTGACGGATATACGTACATATGTTAGGTGCAAAAACATGAAATTAATTTATGTTTCGGCAAATGAAGAAATTGTTTCAAAAAATTTCATATAGAATAAACTGAAATTTATTGTAAAAGTAATGAATTTACTTCTGTCCACTTTTATTCAATAAAATATCCATTTAGTAACTTCCTTGTAAATTTAATAGATTTGCTGCATGATATTGCATATATGCAATGTTACGTAACTCTGTTGCTAGAAACACGGCAATCATAAAATTTAAAATTTGTCATCTTATAATAGCCCACATTAAAAATATGATTCAAAAAAATTTTTATTCTAACGGAAATTAAATCATGCAACGAAGGGTTAATAATAGGAATGTCTGTGCTTTCCTTTTTCATTATATTTTTGACTAGCGGGCCCGATGCCTGCTTCGCACGGCAAAACAAAATAAGAAAAGAAACACACTTGTTTTTAATAAAGTTGGTTTTGTTCCCTATTATTAACTTGTAATTCTAGCTTCTTACAATCTTAGACTATGTAACACTTAAACTACCTTAGAGCTCTTTCGTAGACAACATTTTTGGTTTTGCCATGAGTTGTTGTGTAGATAAAGAGAATTGAAGGCTTGCCAACACGTGCGCACGAAACATATAACTGGCCGTGTGAAGAGCAAGGATATTCTAAATCAATTCCACACAATTCCAACGATTGCCCTTGCACTTTATTTATTGTAATAGCAAATGCAAGACGTATTGGAAACTGTAGTCTTTTGAATTCAAAAGGTAAATCTGATGGGATCATTGGAATTCGTGGAATCAATACATCTTAACCTTTAAACTTCCCCTTTAAAATTGTTGCTTCGATCAAATTGTTCATGACCTTTTTAACCGCTAATCTTGTCCCATCGCATAATCGTGGTTGATTTATATTTCGAAGCATAATAATTCTAAACGATGAGGTGGAAATCCGGGTAAATCCAATGAATTCAAAAATTCTATCGGATAATTAACAGTTATCATGCCGTTATCATCTGTTGAGCGTCGGCGATATAATGGGTAACCATCATTTCCATTAATTGTCTCTGAAATCAAATCTCTGGGATACCGCTTCGTGCATTTCCCATCTTTCATACATGGCGAATTAATATTTAGAACATCACATGGTCCATAAATCATACTTTTTGTAACGACATCAAATAAACCTGTATCGATTTCCTGATCAGGAATTTCTGCTGAGATGATGCCATCTATTTGATCGCTTGTTATTTTGTTGACTAACCATACCGAAATATGGGAATGTGGTAATCCTCTCTTTTGCCATTCCACCGAATACATCCAACATCGAACTTCGCCGAAAACTTGATGTTTAACAATAAAATCTATCAATGAGTTCAGCTTGTGTCTAAATACTTGTGCAGTTATGTCATGACGGTCTGTAGAAGATTGCCCTTCATATAAATATTGCTTGATTTCGTCCCATTGTGGATTACATGTAAATGTAATAAACAAGTCTGGTCGACCATACAAACGAACATAGCAAATGGCATCTTGTGCATATTCATGCATGTGCCTTGGACTGCCTGTGTAACTTGCTGGTAAAATAACAACTTGTCCAACATTGTCAACACTTCCATCATTATTGGTTGCATCGCGGAGATGTGTAGTATGTAAGTATATACTCTTCTGATCGCAACTTCCGTTGATTGAATCGAATAAAGTTCAAACAAAATCTTTGCATACATGTCTACGACATATTGATGAAAGAGTCTCCAACATTTCAAAATATGATTTTCCTGATTTTGTCTTATATAATTCTATGTTCATAATAGTTCTTAGCGCTGACATTTTTAGTGACTTCACGTTCTGAAGAGAAAAAAAACAAATGGAAATTTAAATAATTTCATACTAATTCTTGTTAAACAAAATTGGAAGAGTATATTAAAGACAACAAACACTCACGTGGGTTTGCGGGATCTACCATTTTTAAATTAATAGAGTATCCGTCTTCACCCCGACAAAACAAAATTGGGTACTGTAGGGCATCGTAAGAGCGATGTGTTTCACAAACACGTTGTAATTGATTATTTCTTCTACGCAATACAATGTCAGGTGATTGAAACTCATCGCCGACAATAACCATAGCAACTTCATTATTTATACATAGGTGCATTAAATCTTCGTTCGTGTTCTCCGATTGGTCTTCTATCAGCACGAATCACGATTTTATCCTCATCAGACGGCATCTGATCAAGTGCTCTCCGAAAAATATTAATCAAATCATTATGTTCATGAAACAATGCTTGCAATCACGCATTATTATTCTTCTTCTTCTGACACTTGTGAATATTGAACAACGGGCAGAGGACGTATAATATAGAGAAGGTTCAATTGCGGACCAGCGTGTGAACTGTCTAGAGCTAACAAAACCCTATTAGTGGATTTCACCACTTTTGGCTGAGAAGGGGAAAGGTTAACAGTGCTGAGCAAACAGAGCTGAGCATTCAAAGAAAATTATGCTCAGAAATATACATTGCTATTACAGACGTATGTTGCTCTTTTGCTTATATTTTTATACGTTTACATGCAATCATATCAATTGATATGATTATCATTTTGCGTATTTTTCTGAATACATGCAAAACTGATAATATTCTAATTAAATTATGCTATTTTCAAAACTATATTTGTAGTTAATGTGCGAATAAGAGTTATTTATAAAATATTTATAATGTTTGATAATACAGTGGAACTTCTTTATAGTGAACTTCCCTACAATGAAGCTCTCCCTATAATGAAGTCATTTTGAAGACACAGCTTTTTGGTTCTACTTTCGGTGCATTTTTGTCTCCTTATAATGAATTTCTATATAGTGAAGTTTTCTATATAATGAACAAATTTTACTGCTTGAAAATCAAGCTTCATACGTTTTTGTCTCCGTATAGTGAATTTTTACATATTTCTACATATTCGGTTACACTCAATTATTTGTAACTGCGTATTCTCAGAAATAAACGAAATGTAGAAATGTAATACGGGAAATTCCAAAAAGGAAATACATACATATGTAGATTGTAGTAGGAGTTCAGTTGTGTTAAGAAATTGAAGTAAAAATGACGCATCGAAGCAGGATTTCACTTGAAAAAAAGTTATTATTTATTAAAAAAAAGTTAAAGAAGGGAAGGTACGAAAAAAAGATATTGCTAATCAGTTTGAAATACTTCCCAGCACTTTATCAAATATTCTAAAAAATAAGGAAATGATTTTGAAAAATGTAGAAGATGCGGCAATTAGCGTAAAACGCAAAAGGCTTCGAACTTGTCAGTTTGAGGATATTGATGAAGCAGTGCTGAAATGGATAGTCGTTGCACGTGGTAAGAATCTTCCTTTATCTGGAACAATATTGAAGCAAAAGGCCAAAGATTTTGCTGAAGCACTAGGACACCATGAATTTGAGGCAAGTACAGGTTGGTTAGTTAAGTTCAAAAGACGCCATGGTATTGTTCAAAAAACGTTATGTGGAGAAAGTGCTGACGCCAACCTACAAAATCGCGAAGAATGGGTAATGAACGTTTTACCAAGATTGATTGAAAATTACAACGCAAATTACAATCCAAATGGATTCTAAAGCTGGACAAAAAATTTGGTAAACAAGACAGGAAGGTCTTACTTTTTGTTGATAACTGCACTGCGCATCCTAGAGATGTAAAAGACAAGCTAAAAAACATTCAGCTTGCTTATTTTCCTCCCAACATGACTTCGTTACTGCAACCAATGGACCAAGGCATTATCTACAACATGAAACAACATTACACGAAAGGTATTTTAACGAATATATTGGCTCAGCTGGATGGGGGAACTTCTGTTTTTACTATAGACTTACTCCACGCTATTCGAAATTTAAGCACTGTATGGGATGTCTATGTTAAACCAGAAACAATTGCCAACTGTTTTAGAAAGGCAGGATTTTCAAAAGATGCCATTTGGATTTGGCTGCTTTGCAGTCTTTATTTAAAAAAGTGACAAATATCGAGGCATCATTTGAGGACTATGTCAATGTTGATATTGATGTGCTGACCTCGGAAAACCCGTCCGAGGAAGAAATCCTCAGCAGCGTTCTGGAAAGTTGCGGAGTTCCAGCTGTACCTGGTGAATGTTTATTTTTGTTGTAACCAAGCAAATATTTATGTAATAAACATAATTTCTTTTTTTTCATTTTTAGATATCGATGAAGTCGATTTGGACACTGAAGAAGAAATGGCAGATACTGATGAGGCATTACCTACATTAGGACAAATTTCTTCTTTCATTAACTGTATTAGAACCTTTGTGGAGATGAAAAGTGACGTACCGATTAATGTTTTTAACTGTCTAATTTGAAAGCTTTTGTTGAAAATGAAAAATGGAAGAATGTAATTCAAACCAAACTTACTGATTATTTTAAATAAAATTACAAAAGAAAAAAATGAATTTCTATATAATGAAGTCTCCATATAATGAAGCGATTTTCAGGTCCCCTGCGAATTCACTATGAGGAAGTTCCACTGTATTATATAATTTCATATAAATATGTATGATTATGGTTGTATATACATATGTATGCTATATATGTATATGAGGTACCCTAAAACACTTAATATTATATATTACAACAATATTATACATACATATGTAAATCACATTAGTTACAGCACATAGTTACATACATATGTACATACTTATGTAGGTAGAATTCAAATTCAAATCGTAATATTATCATTTATCAGAAAAAGTGTGCACGTACTGCTCTATATGTACATACATATGCATATGTGTACGACATTGCCGAACAAATAATGTATACACAACCAACATACAAATATGCGTACACATGTAAATATGTCAACCACAAAAGATACAAACATTGCTTTACAAAAACAAGAATCGTTTCAAATAGCATCATACATACTTATAGGCGTCCACATGTAAATATGTGTGTATGACATTCCCACACAAATAATGCATACACAACATACATACTTATATGCGTACAAATATTGTTCTACAACAACAACAATCGTCTCTATTAGCATCAGCAGCGTCAGAAGTCAATATGGCAGCCAAATAGTCGATGCCCAAATTTGTAGAAAAATACACAACAACAATATTTTCATTCATGAACGCAAGCGCCCTTTCAGCAGGCAAACTCGCTTCATTCATAACAATAAACACCATTACATCTCCCCGAGCATGCCTTTGCCTACAAGCGTCTTTTCGCGACGATGGCAAAAGCTAAAAATCATAAATTTAACAATTTCTGATATTTGTATGAGAAAGAAAAAGTGACAACATAGTTTATTTGTCGATTTTCAAGTCAAGAACTATTTCAAAGAAAATATTCAATATTCCTCTGATTTATGTGTACAGTCAATCCCGGTTAACTAGTACTCCGCTTAAATGAAAATCAAATCCCTCCCTCTTCACTCTTAACAGCCTATATTATATCATGCTGCATCTCACGATTTGTTTTTGGAAATACATGGAAATTATTGTTTTAAGTACCACTCGCTTAAGTATTCGCACTCGATTATGTGTCATATTATATTTTTATTTTTACAAACCACAAACATCTGTATCTTTGATCGTGGCACATAACCGGGATTGACTGTATTTGTCAAGGAAAGTAAAAAATATGTTTACGCGGCTTGCAAAAATCTGCGTCGATATGTATGCAAGCTCACATACAAACATACATATCTACGCTGGTTTGTATGCGAAGCTGTCTCAGCGGCAAGGGAAGCTGTGGCAATTGGCGATCGTTCGTTTGTGTTTTCGGCACAGCTCGGATTTTCTACCAACAACACAATAGGGGTATTCTCTTGCTCTTGCAAGATTGCAGATTGCAAAAATACTATACCGAAATATACAAGTGCACCAAGAGGAAATATATGCAATTCTTGCACCGTGCAAGGGTTTTGCAAGAGCAAGAGAATACCCCTAATGTTGTGACGCGTCAGTCTTTCGACACATTGATTCTTTGATATGAAAGCAAAAAATATGAGCTTCGCCATTGGTTGTCCGCGCCAACGGAACTTTCGCATGAAGCATTGAATGTACATATTTATATACATACATATTGTTTAAATGAGTTACGCATTAACCTCCTCCACTCGGTAAAACTGGCGCAGCCTAATAGAACAGCTCAACTCACCACGTCCGATGATACCATATTCATACATCACCATACAACACAACTCACCACACAATCAACCCAGTCAACAAAAAGGTTGGCAACGGAAAAGCAGGCACACATATCGTCGTGCCCTCATCGCTGATACAATTAGATTTCCCACTGCGCCGCGTAAACAATACATTCGTTACATACAATTTACATTCGCACGTTAACACTCGAACAGGCACTGCGCTCATCAACATTCAACAAGACAATTCGATCTACACAAACCACACATGGACATTCGCTATCAACGTTCGTCTACTGGAGATTCGTTTATACCCTGCGCGGCGACCTCAATCCGCGGAACCTCGTCTCAGAATTCAAGTCTCTCCATGCCGTCGAGGCTTATATATTTATAAAATATAAATATATTTTATAAAGAAAAATTGTTAAAAAACTAAAGTGTATAAAGTGTTTTTTATTTTAATCGAAGCGGTGGTGTGTGCTCCACAGTATATTGGAGATACAAACTTAATCATGGTCCTTCGAGCCTCACAGAGAGGCACTATTGGAGAAAGAAAAAACATTAAAGATACAACCACTAGTTGAGTGGCAAAATAAAAAAAAAAAGAACAAGAATAAACTACATAAGTGCAGTGACCCAAGCAGAACAAAAAAAAAAATACAAAGTGACAAAAATAAAACCAATTTCGGTAACAAACTGAAGGGATACAAAGTGCAAAAACAAACAAAAACAAAAAAAGGAAGCTAAAAATCTAATCATAATGACAATCAGGAAAATATTAGAAGACACAGTTCCGAAATTACAAAACCCAAACCTACGGTGAAAAAACAAAATTATAAAAACCAAATATACAAAACTGTACAAGTACAAAAAAAAAAAATAAATCGGGCGCGAAAACTAAAGGCACCAAAACAATAACAAAAATCGAAAACAAAGAGAACATAAAATAAAAACAAAAAACATAAACAGGCAATGGGACGCGAATTATGTAGAATAAGGTCGAATTAAAAAAACAAGCTTAAGCTGTTATGTTATATCTTCCTTTATTCACTTGAATCTTAAGACTGACTTAACAATAATTTCGTTCTTAAAATGAAACCTACAATATTGATCAAAATAATCGAATATGAACAAAATCATATACATACATATGTAATCTTTTAATACTTATCCAATTACATTGATATTTATGTGGCTTAAGCAGTTTTTAAGTGGACATACAAATAATTCAGTGCATTGACATTTATGTGGCTTAAGTACAAATATTCCTACGTAATTTGATATTACTTTGACTTTTGCTTATAAAAGTAAAAGTAATAACATTTCATGTAGTACTCATAAATTTGAGTTCGGTGACATGAAATTTGAGCCACAATGTTTACATTGCAAGTATCGTTGTTTAATTTTTTATGAAGCAACGACACTTGCATTTTCGTTATACACATTTATATGAGTGTCAAGTTAAATCAAGCCGACAAATAAATAAATGTTTTATACAGTAATGTTGTTGGGTTGATTTAAGTATTTTCTTATTATTTCATCTACGTTGGAGTTTTCATTACATATTGTTGTTTGTGGAACTATATATGTAACTCCTCCACCCCTAGACGAAGGATTCTCCTGAATTCTTTCTTTATTTCTTTTACAATGATTGCACATTAATATTATTACAAATAATATTACTATTAATATTACCACTGTTGGTGTACTGTATGTTACAATTTTATTTTTGTATTTTATTTCTTCTATTTCTTTTAGATTATGTATCGACGTTAATTTTAATTCTTCTAAAGTTAGAGTGGTATTAAAAGTAATATTGTTAGATTGTGATAATATGATTTTATCAATAAACATTTTGTAATTATTTGAAAATTTTTGGTTTGCTAATTCTATTGAACAGTTGTTGTATTTTATTACATAATTTCCATTTAATTGTAATGCTTCTGAGCCACAATTATTTTGAATTAAATAATTTTTTGCATTTTTTACAATTATGATTTCGTCATTAATATTAATTATTTCTGAGTTAACGTTTGTAATTAATTCACATGTCTTATCTATTGTACAATGTTTTGATATGGTACATTCATTTATGTATTTATTCTTCTTATACTCATAAATCTTATCATTGTATTTGAATACATTTGAAATTTCAGCATTTATTTCTTTATTTAAATAAGGGATAGGTATTATAGTTATTACTTGTATATTAAAAAATATTTTTGGTACTTTGATTACAAATATTAATTCTCTTTCTTTTTCAAATATTGCTGTTCTTAAGTATTTAATTTTTTCAATGTTTATATTATAATAATCTATTTCATTTTTTGTAAGGATATTGGCATCATTTATGCCATTTTGTGCTGTAGTTATATATATTTGAATATGCTCAATATGATTTTTAATTGAATTTAACATAAGTAATTTTTCTAAATAGGTATTTTGTAGCAAAACATCTTTTATAGTTTTATGCAATCCTCCTATCTGATAAATAACATTCTTCTGATTCTGGTTTATTGTTTCTTTAATAAGCTGTATTGTTGAGTTAAAGTGACTGTTAATTTTTATTTGTTGATTTAATTCTGTTATAGAATTATGTAAGTTAGAATCGACTGTGTTAAGATGATTGGTTATATCTTCTTGGTCAGTATTATCCATTGTACCAAAAAGATATTTACATGCATTGCCTACTATGTTTATTAGTCCCCTTTTTTGTCTACTTGTAGGTGTTATTGTTTTTAATTTACTTATAAGTATATCTACTTGATTTATTATATAATTTCTTTGACTTTCACTAAAAATATCTATGTTATCTTTCATTGATGCAAGTAGATTCTTTGTTTCTTGAATGTCTACTTTATGTAAAATTAAATCAGATTCTATCGGTATGCTTTGATTATTATTATAAATTTCTATGTATCCGTTAGTTTGTGTTATTTTTTTTAGTGATTAAATTACCTTTTACTTCTACTAAAGATGATGAGATTAATAATAATATCCACATTATTACCTGCAAATTTAAATTAATGAATTATTTTAATACGGATGTTCAATGATTAATTGCCAAATTTGGTAGGTCTTTTTATGTTAGTGGTGTGGATTCCTTGTAAGGGTTTTTTCTTAAACTTTGGTTCCTCTTTATGTCTTACATTTTTATAGTGTTTTATAAATCCTTCTTGTCTAGTTTCCGTATATTCTTCCCTATTCATATTTGCTTTATTTATTTTTGATTGTTTTATTTTACAGAGCCTATCATAAATTATTGCGTGGTCTATTATTTTATTTTGTGCTTCTATTGGGGTGCATTTAATTGTGCTGTGATAAGTATCATTGTAGTATGTGATAGCCTTAAAAATTTGTTGGGTAATTGGTAAATAATGCTCAAGATTTAGAGTCCGAATTTTTTCTGTGATTGTATTATTTAATCTTTCCACATCACTATTTCCAGTGTGACTATTCGGTTTAGTCATGTGGTATTGTATTCCCTCTCTTTTTAAAAAATCTTCAATATTTTGGGATCGAAATTCATTGTCGAACACCATTTTCTTTACCTTTCCTTTTATGGATAAAAATTGTTGTAATTGACTTACAATGGTTCTGCTATTCCTGTCCGTAAGTGGTAGACATGTAGCATGTTTTGAAAATTTATCTATGAAAACGATAAATGAATGTTTGCTATTTACGTAGGTATCAACATGAATTATTTCATTAGTAGTTTTGGGTGTTTCTGTAACGAAAAATTTGTTTTTTATAGGATTTCGATCATATTTGCCGCCTGAACATGTATCGCAATTATTTATTACCCGATGTATTTGCTCTTTAATATGAGGATTATATAATTTATTCTTTAATTTTTCATAAGTAGCTATAATTCCACAGTGACCACTTTCATTTTTGTGAAATAATGCAATTTGTTTTCTTAATTCTTCTTCGTTGTCAACATCTTTTGCTAAATAAGAACATTTGACAAATTTCACATTAAGATTAGATGCAAATTCTTCTTCAATAATTTTATGTACTTTATAATATTCATGATCGCTAAGATGCGAGTATATACCTACTTTTCCTTTAAATATTTCCCTTCTAATAATGTCTCTTATTCCATTTTCTCCAATATCTCTTTCATCAATATAAATTCGTTTGTAATTGAATATAGATTCGACGGCGGTTTGTTTCTCCTTTATTATTATTATTTGTATTTTAAACCTGTTAACAATTGTATCTAATATTGGAATTTCAAATCCTGAATCTTCTTCTTGTGAATGGACAGTTTCTGCTTCTACTGACATGCTGCTACCTTCATCCCCTTGGAAAACTTCTATGTGGGAAATAATTTCGTCATTTCTTATTCTGCTCAAAAAGTCTGCTACATAATTGTTTTTCCCTTTAATGTATTCTATGGAAAAATTATATTCGCCCAAACTCACTAACCATCTTTGAAGTCTTGGACTTATATCCTTTCCGGAGTATTTTGTCATTAACCATTTCAATGGTTGATGGTCGCATTCCAAATCAAATTGTCTACCAAAGACATAAGGCCTAAAATATTTCACGGCCCATACTATTGCTAAAAGTTCTTTTTCGATAGTAGCGTAGTTTGTTTCATGATTATTTAGTGTTCTTGATGCATATGCAATGGGGTGACCATCTTGAGACAGAACTGCTCCTATTGCAAAATTACTAGCATCAGTTGTAATCCTAAATTGTTTATTAAAATTAGGATATCGTAATATAGGTGAATTTGTAACTATATCCTTTAATTTTTCAAACGCTGCAATAAATTGTGGGTTGTATATATTTATTGTTTGTCCTTTTTTCAGATATTGCGTCATAGGATGTGCAATTTTTGCATAATCCTTAATAAATTTCCTATAAAATCCTGTCATACCTAAGAATGATTTTATTCTTTTTGTAGTATTAGGTATCTTTAGGTTTTGTATGATTTTAACTTTGGCTGGATTTGGCTTAATTCCTTCTAATGTTAAAATATGGCCCAAAAATTGAGTTTCTTTCTTGAGAAATTCACATTTGTCCACTTGTATTTTTAACTTTGCTAGCCTTAAGGCTTCGAATATTTGCTTTAAATTAGTTAAATGCTCTTCTAAAGAAGTGCCAAATACTAAAATATCATCCATATATACGACGCATATTTTATTAATATGTTCTTTAAGGACTCTATTCATCAACCTTTGAAAAGTTGATGGAGCATTTTTTAATCCAAATGGCATTCGAATAAATTCGTAGTGACCAAATGGTGTTGAGAAGGCGGTTTTTCTTCTGTCTTCCTCTCTGACTGAGATTTGGTGAAAACCTTTGGCTAAATCTAGGGTGGTAAAGTACTGTGATCTACCTAGTTTGTCTAAGATTGAATTTAGGTTTGGAATTGGAAATTTGTCATCCACGGTAAATTCGTTTAATTTTCTGTAGTCGATGACAATTCTATATTTCTTTTTCCCTGAATTGTCTGCTTTTTTCTCTACAATCCATAAGGGACTATTGTAAGGTGAATTGCTTTCTTTAATTATTTTCTGTTGTAGCATTTCTTCAATTTGGCATTTTATCTCTTCTTCATGGATTTGAGGATATCTATAAATTTTGGAATATAAAGGCTTACAATTTGTTGTTATAATTTCATGCTGTACCTCATTGGTGCATGATAGTTTATCTCCTTCTTTAAAGAAAAGGTCTTCGAAGTCATTGAGCAGCCTTAAGGTTGCTTGATGTTCTTCTTTATTCAAATGGGAAAAATTGAATTTATCTCTTAAATAATTTTGTTTAGTATGTTCCAAATTGCAAACATTTTCTATGTATTTGGAATAGTTAAATTCTTCGAAATAAATTTTATTTTTTAAAATTTCAACGTAGTTTTCCGCACAATTAATTTTTGCTTGTAAAGGTTTTAAGAAATTTTGGCCTATTATACCTGAAAATTTTGTGTTTGAAAAGTTCAATAGTTTCCATTGAAGGGTACCAAAGCATCCAAATTCTTTTGGAAATGGTGTGGTTACTACACTTTTTATTTGATTTACCCCGTTTAAAGTTTTGTATTTTATAGGATATTTCATTGTTATTATGGGATAATTTTCCGATAATATCCCTTCTTTTAATATGCTAGTAGTTGATCCTGTATCTATAAGGCAACTAATTTTAGTTTTTCCTATCGTTATATTTATTATGGGGAGTTTTGTTCTTGAGGCGTTATTAAAAAATTTACTTCGTTTTCCTCAAGTACACCTATTTCCATTGGTTCAGGTGTTAGTGTGGTATTATTGTTGTTAGTGCTTCTACGCGAAAATCTGGTATTATTGCTACTATTTCCTCTGCCGTAATTTTGCGCAAAATTGTGTGAATACTGTTCATTTTGACGTGTATTAGTATTTTGTGTGTTTTGGTAATTTTGGTTATACATATTAGTATTTGGTTTAATTCGTGTAACTGAGCTGTTCCTATTTGTGTTTTGATCAGTATGAAAATATTGCATTTTATTCATAATAAAATTTTGTTTGCTTGAGTTTTTTCTGTGTGTAATGTGTATAGTTCTAGTGTCGTCTAAAGCTTTAATTTTTGAATATTTATTTATAATATCATTAAGCGAACAATTTTCATTTAAATGTGATCTCATAGGTACATCAATTTTTTCAATTAATAAACTGACTAGGTCTCTATCTACCCTATCTGGCCTATAAATATAAGGCTTATCTTCGTCAAATAAATATATTTGATTTATTTCAAATTTAGCTTTTTGAAAATAAGAAAATAACTCTCTTAAATTACTTACCTTTATATTTCGGCACTTATTAAAGATGTCGCCATATGTAGTTTTTGGCCTTCCTTGTTGTATTAGTTTGGTTTTGATTTCCTGCCATGTTGGGTTGTCGCCTAGTTCCTGTACATGTCTTCCTGCATCTCCCAGGATTTTTTCATTGGCTATTATTGTTGTCGCCAGGTTCATCAACTGTTGGTTGTTTTGTGGGCATAAGTTGATAATGGCTTCTACTGATTTAATAAATGCCATTATATTGTGCCCTTCGTCCAAACACTTCAGCTGTCTAAACTGCTGTAACAGCTCTTTTGGGTTTAATAACGATTGTGTCTGCATTCCGTTCTCGTATTGAAGCCTCATTTGGTTGATTGCTTCCTCCTGTTGCCTGATGACATTTGCCATTTGCTCCATTTGTTGTTGTTGATTGCTGCTTTGTCCATCCCTTTCGTCAAGGTTTCTGTTAGCGTCGAAGCGGCTCATGTTTTATTTTATATTTTTTTTTTTTTTTTATATGTATATATTTTCTCCCAACTTTGAAACACTGCGTTTTCGTTTTTAATGTCACTTATTTATTTTATTCACTATTTTTATACTCTATCGTTCGAGTATATAATTCTGTTTGTTAATTTCCAAAACGGTTCGTAACACTCGGAAGAAAACGTCGAATTGCCGAAAAATATATGTATATGTCTTTTATAAAAACTCTTTTATTTAAATAAATTTTAAATTAGGCTTAGGGTTCGCTTTATCTTAAGATAAAGTTCCGTTGACTGCGCCAATTATGTAGAATAAGGTCGAATTAAAAAAACAAGCTTAAGCTGTTATGTTATATCTTCCTTTATTCACTTGAATCTTAAGACTGACTTAACAATAATTTCGTTCTTAAAATGAAACCTACAATATTGATCAAAATAATCGAATATGAACAAAATCATATACATACATATGTAATCTTTTAATACTTATCCAATTACATTGATATTTATGTGGCTTAAGCAGTTTTTAAGTGGACATACAAATAATTCAGTGCATTGACATTTATGTGGCTTAAGTACAAATATTCCTACGTAATTTGATATTACTTTGACTTTTGCTTATAAAAGTAAAAGTAATAACATTTCATGTAGTACTCATAAATTTGAGTTCGGTGACATGAAATTTGAGCCACAATGTTTACATTGCAAGTATCGTTGTTTAATTTTTTATGAAGCAACGACACTTGCATTTTCGTTATACACATTTATATGAGTGTCAAGTTAAATCAAGCCGACAAATAAATAAATGTTTTATACAGTAATGTTGTTGGGTTGATTTAAGTATTTTCTTATTATTTCATCTACGTTGGAGTTTTCATTACATATTGTTGTTTGTGGAACTATATATGTAACTCGCGCGATACCTAATAACAAAACATTAAACGGGAGCATACCTGCACATTACCCAATTCGCTTTCGCGTTCTCCTCCCAGTACGAACATACATATATACATGTACCACCGTATATGAAAACATACATCTTATATTAAAACATAAAAGTTCAAAGTCCACATTTGCAATTATCCCGCAATACCTCTTGTTCTTTGGCAAACAAAAACAAGCAGGATTGTGGACAAAAAGCTAATTGATCTCTCTAACGAGCTCTCAATTGCTTAGGAACAAAGCATAACAAACAATTCGTGCATACTTATGTAAAGGGTGATTTTTTAAGAGCTTGATAACTTTTTTTAAAAAAAAAACGCATAAAATTTGCAAAATCTCATCGGTTCTTTATTTGAAACGTTAGATTGGTTCATGACATTTACTTTTTGAAGATAATTTCATTTAAATGTTGACCGCGGCTGCGTCTTAGGTGGTCCATTCGGAAAGTCCAATTTTGGGCAACTTTTTCGAGCATTTCGGCCGGAATAGCCCGAATTTCTTCGGAAATGTTGTCTTCCAAAGCTGGAATAGTTGCTGGCTTATTTCTGTAGACTTTAGACTTGACGTAGCCCCACAAAAAATAGTCTAAAGGCGTTAAATCGCATGATCTTGGTGGCCAACTTACGGGTCCATTTCTTGAGATGAATTGTTGTCCGAAGTTTTCCCTCAAAATGGCCATAGAATCGCGAGCTGTGTGGCATGTAGCGCCATCTTGTTGAAACCACATGTCAACCAAGTTCAGTTCTTCCATTTTTGGCAACAAAAAGTTTGTTAGCATCGAACGATAGCGATCGCCATTCACCGTAACGTTGCGTCCAACAGCATCTTTGAAAAAATACGGTCCAATGATTCCACCAGCGTACAAACCACACCAAACAGTGCATTTTTCGGGATGCATGGGCAGTTCTTGAACGGCTTCTGGTTGCTCTTCACCCCAAATGCGGCAATTTTGCTTATTTACGTAGCCATTCAACCAGAAATGAGCCTCATCGCTGAACAAAATTTGTCCGAAAAAAAAAAAAACCGAACACTGATTTTGGTAATAAAATTCAATGATTTGCAAGCGTTGCTCGTTAGTAAGTCTATTCATGATGAAATGTCAAAGCATACTGAGCATCTTTCTCTTTGACACCATGTCTGAAATCCCACGTGATCTGTCAAATACTAATGCATGAAAATCCTAACCTCAAAAAAATCACCCGTTACAAAGCATATTGATCTCTTCGACGAGCTCTCAATTGCACAAAACATAAGCAACTTCATACGCACATACAAACATACATATAAGTCCAAGTATTAGGGTGTACCTAAATACAAAATATTCGGACATAAAATATTTTAATTGATAAAAAGTACGTTTTCTACTAAAATAAATAAATAATATTATTTCGCAAAAATGGTTAACAACAACAATAATCAAAATACACCTGCAGGAGCTGCACGCCCAAAACAGGTTGCTAAATTTGTTTCAGAAAGTGACAGTTTAACAAGATACTGCACTAGATTTGCGTCTTCACCGATTCAAGAAGACTCTGAAACGTTATTAGAAATAAAAAGCCAAAATCTTAAAAATTTCTGGTCTCGTCTCCAAGCGGCTCATGACGCCATAGTAGAATCTGACGATTCAAACGTACCACAAAATTTGAAACAATCGGCTTACGCAATATATGAAAACTGCTTAGACCAATATGAAGAAACAACAGCTATGATCTCCGATCAATTAAAGCTAATAAAAGCAATTGCACCTACTCCTCATCCAAGAGTAGAGCTGCCACAAATGCAACAATATCAAGAGGCAAGTTCAGGCATCAAACTGGAGTTGCCCGCTTGTGACACAGAAACCTTTTACGGAGGTTATGAAGAATGGCCGTCCTACCGGGACATGTTCACGGCCGTGTACATAAACCATCCTCAATTATCACAAGCGCAAAAATTGTATCACCTCAGATACAAAACTAAAGGTCAAGCAGGCATAATAGTAAAACAGTTCGCTCTTAATGACGATAATTTCAATTTGGCTTGGGAAGCTCTAAAAGCTAGATTTGAAAACGAAAGAATACTGGTCGATAAGCAAGTAACGACACTATTAAACTTGCCTAAAATTAAGAAAGAAACAAGTGTAGAATTCATTAAACTAGAATCCACTGTTTCTAATTGTATGTCGGTTCTATCGACACTTAATATCTCCACAGACAGCTGGGATCCTATTCTGGTAAACATTTGCACCGCCGCATTACCAGAAAAGTCGTTACGTCTATGGGAGCAATCGCTCTCATCACGAAAAAAGTGCCCAACGTGGCTACAAATGAAAGATTTTCTCACCACCCAATATGAAATTGCGGAAAGGTTAGAAGAAAAAATAATCAGAAATAAGAACATTAAACACGACCAAAATAATAGCTTCAATAGACCCCAAGCTAGAAGCAAAAACAAATCAAATAGAATTTTTAACAAAATACAAGCGTTCACATCCGAACAGAGAAAACATACGTCATGCGAACTATGCACAAGAGGGCATAAACTTAAAACTTGCTAGAAGTTTAAAAAAATGAATGTCAATGAAAGGAACAACTTTGTCAGGTCAAAAAGACTCTGCACAAACTGCTTGTCCCATACACACAATCTTAAAAATTGCAAAAGTAAATACAATTGCATATATTGTTACAAAAGACACAATTCAATGCTGCACTACAGCACATACCCCAACTCACCCTATAAAAGCGCTAATAAATCGAGAACCACGGGATTAATTGCAAACACAAATACCGAAAACCAAAATTTAAAAAAAAGCCAAGAGACACCATGTTGCTCAAAGGCACAAAAAGTTCTAACGCTGCACAGCGAAACACAAAGTGGACTAGTTACAGAACTAGTAACCACCATGCCAACTAAAGTTGAGTATAAAACAAACAGATACCTTAATTCACAATTAAGGAAATTTCGAAGGTTAAGGAAACTTCCCCCTATAACAAAAAAAACTCCAGAAGATCAGTATTGTGAAGACTTCTTTAAAGCCACAACTACTCGATCAAATAATGGCCGGTACGTCGTACGCTTACCAATAGAGCCACAATTATCCGATACCCCAAATAAAGGTAGAAAAAGCAAGGTCAGATTCCCTCTGACAACCTCATTTAAAAACACAAATATATGCTCGTAACTTTTCGACCCCGCAGGATGGCCTTAGCCAATAATGATACACAAATCCTGCTTAAAAAATCTCAACGCCAAACTAGTGTATAGGCGCTAAAACATAACAAAACTATTTCAAAAAAAAAAAGAAAATAGATCTTACAATATTGCCCCACGGAGGCTTAAACTTTCAAAAATAAATAAAATCTCACCTACCCTTACAAAAGGTAAAGGTCGTTCTTATCGCACTTATCCAAGCGCTTCTCATGTGGGTGGATTATGGGAATCAGCTATACCAAGCATCAAATTAAGTATGAATCCTCTACTCTACGAATCGAAGCCGTTCTCCATTCACGGCCACTGTTTCGCAAGATCCCTCTAATTTCATAGTCCTAACTCCAGGGCTAAGGGGTACCCATTCTGGCCACATCTGAGCCAGGCGTGGAGTTACTATCCTTCATAAGCCGATAATAAAGAACAGACAAATAATAAACAATTGTCAAATAACCGCTAATGAAATAAACAAAAGCAATTAACGCATACATTTGTTTGCTATAATAATGAGTCAAAACCGCAAACTCAAAATAAAGTTGCTTTTCTCAAATACCTGCACGCAAATTAAAATACATACAAAAATATATGGTATGTTTTAAATCAAAATCCGTTCTCTGCACATCCGGATAAATGTTAGTACATTACTAACTTCTGTTGTCAGAACGTATTCTGCGCCTCGGCTACTCCACTAGCAGTACGCCAAAATACCGACAATAACATATTCGTGGAATACTAGGCAAAATATTCGCCTAGGGGGCCCGGGATGTTTAAATGAGTTACGCATTAACCTCCTCCACTCGGTAAAACTGGCGCAGCCTAATAGAACAGCTCAACTCACCACGTCCGATGACACCATATTCATACATCACCATACAACACAACTCACCACACAATCAACCCAGTCAACAAAAAGGTTGGCAACGGAAAAGCAGGCACACATATCGTCGAGCCCTCATCGCTGATACAATTAGATTTCCCACTGCGCCGCGTAAACAATACATTCGTTACATACAATTTACATTCGCACGTTAACACTCGAACAGGCACTGCGCTCATCAACATTCAACAAGACAATTCGATCTACACAAACCTTGCTTTTATCTTATCATTTTGCCCATCAATTTGCCGAAATAATGCCAGCTGTTCTCAATTGGATTGAGATTTGGACTGTTTCCTGGCCACGTGAGATGCCGTATTCCATAAAAATCTTTTTGGCTGGACGTCGCACTTGGAATCCAAGATTTTTCAGCACATTTTGTATAGAACTTATAGTTATTTTTACCCCAGTGGTTTCGCAAAATTTTGCATTGATTGTTCCAGCATGTTAAAAGCGATCATTAATGCACATCCGTTTAATTTGTCGTTTTTGACGAGATTTTACTGTTTTTCGACGTCCACTGCCCTTTTTTCGAGCTATTCAATTAAAATACGTATAATTTTTAATTAAAATACGCACGTTCCAATCCCATATGCTTATTTCACGATTTGATCTTTGGATAATTTATTTTATATAAAGCTCCCCTTTCTGCTTTTTTGTTGACACCACCCTGTTCAACTTTACTTGTTTTCACAACATATTATAATGAAAATACCAAAAATTCTGCAATAAACACGTGCGAGCACTGCCGTTTTAAAAATAAAGGAAAAATAATGTAGTCACATGACAAAACAGCCAAATAAGACAAATAGTGAATTTTGAGCAAATAGTGACAGTTCAAAATAGGAATATTAGAAACTTTTCGACTGCGTGGGTTTTTCGCCGAGTGCAGTTCTTTATATACTTCTTGCAGGACTAATTTTTGTCTATTCTGCTTTGATATTTACTTGGGTTAATAATTTTTCGTATTCGGAATTAATTATTCTTTGTTTATTATTATTTAATATAATTTTGTTTATTTTTTGTTCAATTTCTATAACATCATCGTGATCTGGGATTCCTGTTATGAAGTTAAGTATGTTTCCTAGAAAGTTAAGTATCTTTTCTGTCTTCTATATAATACTTGATGTTCTAGTATTTCAATTCTTGGAACGGGTTTTTATCTTTTATTATGTCTGCATTATTGTAGTTTTGGTTTTTAATTGTATTAGCGACAGTTTCATAATGTTCCAGTATGTTTGTTAAGTTTACCATGTGAAATATATAATCTTCTTTTTCGTATAAGTATGAATCGTCCGTTCTAGTTAGTATACAATTTTTATCCTTGGTTTTAGTCACTATCTGTGCTTAATGGGATCGCACGGTGCCATACCAGGTGAATACGGGGAGTGGTTAATTGTTAAAATGTGATTTTGGTCCAATAATCGGTCACAAGCGGCGATCTGATCTGAGCTATTTTTGGTCGTCAGTCAATTTGCGCGGAACAAACCGTGCACACACCTTTCGTAAGCCCAAATGTTTGGTCAAAATGCAATAAATCGATGTTTTGGAGATGTTCAAATCCGTTTCCATGAATTTCAATGATGACTTCGGCTGATTATTGATGAATTTGCGCACAGTTTCGATGGAATTTCCGGTGATCACGGATTTTGATTGGCCCACATGTTGATCGTCATTTATGTCCTCACGACCACTTTAAAACCTTGAAACCACTCGTGCACTCTTCTACAGGAGAGGTAATCATCGCCATAAACTTGTTTCATCACTTGAAACGTTTCGGTAAAAGTTTTACCAATTTTAAAACAAAATTTAAAGTTGACTCTTTGTTCGAAGCTCATTTCAAACAAACATACTGACACTTAAAACGCAATAATTTCACTTCCGATAGAGGAAATGTGATGAAATTCTCACTGGATAATCGATAAAGATAGCAGATTCTAACGTACTAGACGACATATAGATGGCGTCACCAGGGGCGCTAGATTTAAAACGTCCTGTTTACTTTGGAACCCACTTGTTATTTGTCCTTTTTTATATTCTTTATGTATTCGTTTTTTATTTTGGTATTCCAACATATTTTTTTTGTTTTTCTTTTAATTTATTTGTCAGGATATTTTTCTCTGTTAAAAAATATTTCTGCTGGTTTCTTTTCTGTTACCGAATGTATCGTTTTATTGTATTGTAACGAAGCTTTATGCTGCTCCTGCTTCTTACAAGTATAAATTGCTGAGGTATACTCGCCGGGTTCGTTACAATAAATTTGTAAAAATTGGGGCTCTTCTACGAATCGTAGTTTATTTTATTTAACTTACATATATTTTAATTAAAGTTACAAAATTGTCTCCCGCGGTGTAATGTCGTCGCCCGTGGGAAGTGCTGTCAGCGTAACGGTTCAGTGTGGTCCGTTAGGGCAATACCGTTTCCCGCTCTGCTGCGCTCCTGGGTGCTAGACGACTTGCACGCTTGGCTACTTCTGCCGGCACTCGCGTAGGCTTCGCTGACAATATCCTTCGGCGTGCGTTGACGCTCCCGTGCTACGACGACCACGCTCGCTTCTTCCGGCGCTTGTCTAGACTTCAATAACGGTGTCCTGGCTTACACGTTGACGCTCCTCTTTTACGACGACTGCGTTCGGCTATTTCTGCCGGCGCTCCTGTAAGCTTCGATGACGATGTCCTGATGTAAATTAGTCCTTCAGTCCTTACGGCTGTTGTCCAGGAAATAAAAATTGTTTCGATTATTCCTCAAGTCCTTACGGTTGTTGTCCAGGAAATAAAAAAATTTTTCTCCAGTTTTATAATTCAAAATCAAATTCATAATCAAACTGTTTCTGCATTTTAAACTTTAATATTTTTCAATTTGATTTTGCTAAGCACTATGTGCTCCTCTTAAAATCTAGCTTAAAACTAAAACTTAAAAATATGAGCCCTGTCTGATTCCCTAAGCTATGGCACAATTTCGGCAATTCTGCTGTTACTGCACCGGATACTGTTGTTGTTGTTGTTGTCGTTTAGACAACAGGTGAATCGCTGCTACTGCGCTGATATTGGAGTAGCGAAGAATTTGCCAGTTGATGTGAAAATGCTGACGCGGACTATTCCCACGCTTACTGGCTGGTGTGGAGTAGCTCTAAGAACGCTACAGTGGGCAGACTAATGTGTTAACTTGTACACGTTGACACTCGCGTTCTACGACTACTACGCTCGGCTACTTCTGTCGGCGCTCGCATAGGCTTCGCTGACAATATCCTTCGGCGAGCGTTGACACTCCCGTGCTACGTCGACCACGCTCGACTACTTCTGCAGGCGCTCGTGTAGGCTTCAATAAAGGTGTCCTGGCGTACACGTTGACGCTCCTCTTCTACGACGACTGCGTCCGGCAATTTCTGCCGGCGCTCCTGTAAGCTTCGATGACGATGTCCTGATGTACACGTTGACACTAGCGTGCTACGACTACTACGCTCGGCTGGTATACACGTTTACGCTCCTCTGCTACGCTGGAGAGGTTCTTTTTACCCACTTTTGCCGCGTAAAGATCCCGGACCACGGAAGACTGCGTTAGCGACCGCAATGTTAAAGGTTGAGTTGGTCAGAGGATAAATTCACTACCAAGCTCACCTTTAACAGACGGCGTTCACATGTCAGTGTACCAAGACTAGCCAGAGGATAAAGTCACTGCGTAGTCTGTCACAGTCCCGTACTGACTGCTTGATCATCCGCCATCGAACTCCCCACCAAGCCTGTGCTGCGTGCTAACACATTCGCAACATGTTGTTTTGGGATGGCGTGTGTTGCTGGGACTGCGAATGTGGCTGGCAGTGGCGTTTTTTTTTTTTTTTTTGTTTTTTTTATAGTAGGGGGAAGCATCGAAAGCCGGAGTGCGGAACTTTAATCCGCTAAACCTAACCTACTCTCAACTCAAGACTCTCCCACGGAACCACCGATTAAGTATTACTTCGTGGGAGGGACAAGACATTTAAGTCTCCTCTATTGCGCGGACTGACGGACGCCTATTCTGTTGAAAAGATCTCAGTTTGGTCATTATGAATGCTGACGCTTCGCTGACAGCTTTCCATTTATCAGTCGACTGACACATGAGTGTCGTTAAGTTATCGACCGTAAAACTACCACCGAGTGTGGTTTTTAGCTTTTCCCTTGTATTCGAAAAACGAGGGCAATGAAATAATACATGCTCAGAGTCTTCTATGTACCCTGCACATGTCGGACAATTCGGACTGATGTCGTTGTGGAATCTGAAAAGGTAGCTTCTAAAGCATCCATGTCCACTAAGCATTTGGGTCATATGAAAGTCTAGGTCCCCATGTTGTCTGTTTATCCATGAGTGGATGTCTGGTATAAGTCGGTGAGTCCGTCGCCCTTTGGAAGAGGAATTCCACCGATCCTGCCACATTTTAGTGCTCTTGTTTCTCTTCTCGATCCTTGCCGATTCTGTTTTAGGCGTTGATAGCTGATATAGACGCTCGAGTTCGTCTCCCTGGATATCAATGGCAGTGGCGTATGCATGCTTTTTGTTGTTTTGTCTCCTTGTCTGATTTTTCCGTCTCCGTGGTTATCCCGTTGAATTGTTTGCGTGGCGTGTTTTTATCGCTGCGTATGAATTCTTGTTGTCATTTCTTCTGCATGTCTGGTTTCTCAATCTTCTTGTGTTCTTATAAGTGGCGTGGTTTTCCCGTTGTGTTGTGAACAATAGGGTGTGCATTTATGGGTTGTGTGGACTAAATTCGGTGTAGATATTTAGTTCTCACAGTATTCCTTTACGGCATGGAATATTTCCTCTTCCGATGCGCTCTGCTTATCTACTGCTGGCTAAATGAGCACCTGACCCCCTCTTGATATAATATAACTACACCCCACACATATACACCATACTCAACACATCATCTTTCATCCCAGACTACACACACCACACGCAACACATTATCTTTTCATCCCACACTACATACAACAACTCAACGCATCATCATCTACACCACACCTTTCGCACCACACATGAGGACACCAAACACAATCAACAAAAGGAACTGGCGGACGGCGCCAGGTCTCTTTCTTATTCGATCCGTCGATCAGTCAACCTATCCTATTTGATTATCCCGCATTTAATTCGTTTTGCCATCAAGGTCGTCGCTAAACCAACTGGTAAGTGCCGCGAGATTTTTATAAAAAAAAAATCTCTCGTTTCTATGGTCCTTCGAAGCCGTACCGGACGGCAGTAGTGGTAACAAAGAAAACTAAAATAAAAATAAATAAAATAAAGTAATAATAATCATAATAATCGGTCACGGTAACACGGTAACAAAATCAAAAAAAAGTGTATGTGAAAAACCCGGAGTTGAAACAAAAAAAGTGAAAAAACCCGGAGTTTACAACTGTTGAAACAAAAAACTGGAAAATAACCCAGAGTTTAAAACTGTTTAAACAAAAAAGTGAAAAACCAGTTGAAACAAAAAAAAAAAGGTGCGTGGAGTTCCTACGCGCGGATGAAGTTATACTTCTTAGAGATATTCAGAAATGCATATCATTTTGTATGAAAGAAAACTAGAAAACTTAAATTCAATAAAATGATTAAATGAAGAATAAAGCAAAGTCTAAATGAATGAATTTTGACTCAGAAAGTAGTTCCGTCTCTTCGTTGCGGAAGAGAATATGCAGCGTAATCATCTCTCTTTTGTTCTTCGCCAATTTGGCTGCCGGATTGACTTGTGAAGATCAATTTTTTGTTGGTGACATATTCATATGTGTACGCATATGTATGTTTGTATGCTTGTGATTTATTTGTTCGGCAATGTATGCAAATATATGTACATATAAGTATATATGAATGTATGAACATGCAAGTCAATGCGCGCTCATGCGTATACATACACTCATATGAGCATGTGCAGATACACAAGATAGGATAGAAGATGTATGCCTTTTAACATCGTATACTATACAAATAAATATTTTTCTTACTAATAGAAATTAAAATAAAGAAAAATATTTATTTTATAATATACGATGTTAAAAGCAAAAAATTAAAAATTTATTCTGTCGGGATTCGAACCTGGGACCTGTGTTAGCATCTTGACCTTCCAAGCGCTTACCACCAACACCACCAATTAGGTTGCGCTGACTTAAGTATGATTTGGTTATGAATGCAAGAAACATACGATGGTTCTAATAATTTTGTTTAAGTATAGAAATATACATACTTTGTAGAACATTTGCTTTCGCAATAAATTTATCACAGCAATACATATGCATAATATGTATATACATATACATAACATTGCTGTGATGCCCTGAGAAGTATAGTCTTAATAAATTTATTATTAATTTTTTGCTTACTAATAGAAATTAAATTTATGACAGCAATATTATGTATATGTTTATGTACATTGCTGTGATAAATTTATTTTCTATTAGTAAGAAAAAAATATTTATTAGTATTGATTTCCAAAAGCACTGAAATGATTCTGTGAATTTATTCATTAAAATCGCCACTCAGAAGTCGTTTTATCCCTTGTAAGCGAGCGATTTTCTTAAATCTCACGCTCCCAGATAAAACGATATACCTCGTCCTCGTGGGTCAATTTCAAAAACCACAGAAATGATTCTGTGTGATTCTGAAAGGCCAACGCAGAGTATTTCAATTAAAAGTCACACAAAATAGTTAAGAATTCGCAGAAAGGCAAACGAAAGAAAAAGAACTATAACTTCAATAATGCACAAGCATACAAACATACATATGCGCACACATGTGAATATGTCACCAACCAAAAATTGAAACATTGTTCTACAAAAACAACAACAGCATAAGCATGGCAACATTGTGTTGTGTTGTTGTGTCGGCCGAGCTGTGCCGAAAGAAACGAACAAACGATCGCCGATTGTCACCGCTTCGCTTGCTGCTCGCACATCTTCGCAGACAAGGTTGCGTTACATTCATATGGATGGAGCGAGGTTGCGCAACTTTGCGTTACTTTTATATGGAAGGTTGCGCAACCAGAATCTATCGCAACCTTTTCCGGCGTCGTATAAGAAGTATAACTTCAAAAAAAAAAAGAAGTGAAAACCCCGTTTGAAAAGAAAACAAGGGCAAAAATTTTGTGAAAAGACAACGGTAGTGATGTGACACATTTTAAAACGGTTACAAAATAAACCGTTGGTGGGTATACATATAAAAACGTGAAAAGACAACGGTGGTGAGGTGACGCAGTTAGAAAAACCTTTGGTGGATACAAAAAAAAAAAATGTTAAAACTGTTAAAATTGCAGAAAATAACGGTGGTGATATGGTGGTGGTGGTGGTGATATGGTATGATATAAATAAAAGCCAACATATTGGAAGAAAAAAATTTCATAGCTACATTACGTGTGCATATGAATGCTGGATAATAACTTAAACAAAGTGAGGTGACAAAGTGCAGTGTTAAAATTAATATACACATACAATACATATACGAGTATGTACGTATGTAAGGTTACAGTGAGTTGAAACGGCCCACAAGCGAAAAAGAAAAAATAATAATAATAATAATAACTAAAAAGAGGGGTAACAAAAAGTGCGGTGAAGTGAGAAAGAGCAGAGTAAAAGAAAAAATTAACACATACTATATATGTACATACATATGTACATATATACATATAAAAGGTGATAGTGGAGTGACATATAACCTACAAACAAAAAGGAAAAAAAGGAATACAAAAAATACAAGCTACAACACCAGCAACAAAAGGAGAGGAGAACTGGAGAAGCAAGCGAAGCACAAGCACTGGCACACACACATCAGATACAAACGTTGGCTAAATGAGTTAGCTTTCCGCCCTCATACACCCCTACACCACACAACACACCACTCATAAAGCAACGCTGTGACACGCAAAAGGCAACACTGGCACACTCTCCACATTTGGAGACCACACTCATCGTCAACATCGTTGGAAGCAGCAGTCTACACCCACACACACACACCAATACACGCTGTACATCAACCCACCATAACTCTCCACAGCCCAACGAGCAAAAAAGGGCTCGTCCTGAAAGCAGCGTGGCTTTTTCTACCACTTGTTTCGAGACGTACACATCGGCGGACGTTATACGGGTTGCATATTCGGCGCGCGGTTAAAAACGCATTTTACATCAGTTTCTATTCATCCGGCGATAGTCCGCACGTATTACATCAGTTTCTATTCATCCGGCGATAGTCCGCACGTATTACATCAGTTTCTATTCATCCGGCGCTAGTCCGCACGCATCACATCAGTTTTCTATTCATCCGGCGCTAGTCCGCACGCATCACATCAGTTTTCTATTAATCCGGCGATAGTCCGCACGTCTTTTACATCAGTTTCTATTCATCCGGCGATAGTCCGCACGCATTACATCAGTTTCTATTCATCCGGCGGTAGTCCGCACGCATTTTACATCAGTTTCTATTCATCCGGCGATAGTCCGCACGCATCTAAAACATCATTTGTTATTCATCTGGAGATCCTCTACGCGCGGCAGCGGAATCAACGCATCATCACCACATCGTTTTATAAAACCATCTACACTTCCACTGGTGCCCGACCAGGGAGTCCACTAACTTAATACAACTAACATAAATAATACATTTTTTCTATATACATTGTCACCGTCACTGGTATCCGACCAGGAGACGTTTATTATACCCTTTCAGTTTATTTAATAAAATTGTGAACGTGAAGTGAACAACCACCTATTTATATATACTGCGTCCCAAAAGCAGTGGGTATTAAACCCAAGTGGTAAGAAGTTTAAATACACGTAAACTCACAATATCCCCAAAAGCCCCTGGCGGAAAGCAAAGTGAGTTTGTACCAGAAATGTAAAAAAGCACGTCTGTAGTTTATAACCGTCTATCACAAAATAGGCCGCTTCTTTATTGAATACCTCCTTAAATATACATTTGGTTAACGGATTGTAGCATCACGCCATATGATACATATGTGCATACATATATATGAATGTCTATAGTTTACATATTAGATTTACATTTACATTCGCTAAGCTAGAGTGAAACTGCTAGTCTACGAATACAAGGAATAAAAGGAGGACACAATCATATTGATCATTCAGCATTCAGCTGACTGGTATCGGTTTGCGTCCTTACTAATTATGCGCAGGACTGCATTTTACTGAACTTAAATCTTGAACATCCTGCCCGGCTGAACCCTCGCGGTTCAGTAATTCTTCTGTAGGACCTGTTAGGCGGCATAACTTCTGCACCGGTCGCTGACAGCGCTGCTTACTAGGAAGTCCATTTGATGATGTCTGGTTGGTATTGTACTCTATGGTCACGGTACGAACCAGGCCATCACTGCCCGGGTGAACGTCAATCACCCGTCCCATACGCCAAACTGATGGTGGCAAATTTTCACCACGTATAAGAACCACATCTCCCCGCTGAACATTGGGTTCCGATCTAGTCCATTTGTTCCGTGTCTGAAGAGTATTTAGATATTCGGATTGCCAGCGGCGCCAAAAATGCTCCAACATTTTCTGGAGGCGTTGCCAGTATCGAAGACGATTTTCTGGAGCTTCAGGCAATGGAGGATCTGGACGACAATTGAGTGGTCGTCCGATCAGAAAGTCACCCGGTGTTAGAGCTATCCCTCCTTCAGGATCATCGTAGAGAGCTATCAGTGGTCTCGAATTTAGACACGCCTCGATGCGAGTCAGGAGAGTAGACAATTCAGTGTAACGCAATGTCTGGCTGCCCATGATCTTCAGCAGATGCTTTTTAGCTGAACGAACTGCTGCCTCCCATAGACCGCCGTGATGAGGTGCGGAAGGTGTTATGAACTTCCAACATGTACCTTCAGCTGCCAGATGTTGTTGAGCATGTGCTGTTACCCAAGCCTTTAAGTCCTCCTGCATTTGACAATTAGCCCCTACAAATTGTGTTCCATTATCACTGTATAAGGTGGCACAGATACCCCGTCGACTAATAAAACGATCGTAAACATCTATAAATGCCTGGGTACTCAAGTCCTCTGCCAGCTCAATGTGAACCGCTCGTGACGCCATGCAAATAAATATGGCAGCGTAGGTTTTTGTAGTCGGGGTAGTGCGATGCTTTCCCACACGTACATGGAATGGTCCGCAGTAATCCAAGCCACTACGAGAGAATGGTGGAGCCACTAGTACACGCTCTTTCGGAAGCGAAGCCATTTGTTGACGTTGTATAATTTTAAGATGCCTACGACATGTAGTGCAGGCCCAGATGAAAGACTTTACTTGAGCCCGTGCGCCTATAAGCCAGAAACGCTGTCTAAGGAACTGAAGCACTTGTTGTATTCCACCATGTAAGCAACGTGTATGAGCATCAGCGACTAGTAAATAAGCCAGAGCACCACGCGGAATTATAATTTGATGTCGCTGATCTTCACTTAAGTCGGAGTTTGTGAGTCGACCACCTACTCTCAGTATGCCGTCTGTATCCAAGAAAGGATTGGGTGCTTGTGCTTGTCGAACATGCAGAAGTAAGGCCCAGTGCTGTTCTGCGACTGAAACTACATCGTTCCTGTAACCACGATATTTGGGTAACCAGCGCCTTAACCAAACAGTGGTGTTAAGTAAACGACTCAATTTACTAAATTTCTCTATGAGAGGTATCCTGTTGTCTTTCGTGGATGTCATAATCCACTGGTAATTAGCTCTGGAAACGAGGATGGAGACCACACGATTCAGCAATCGAGAGGTGCTCCTCCTCCTCCGTTAAAGAAGGTAAACGCATTTCCTCCACGCCCTGGTGGATGCACGTTGGTCCGGTCCACCAAAGATGATGATCTGCTAAGACGGCGGGAGATAAGCCTCTGCTTGCACAGTCGGCTGGATTTGATTCCGAGCGAATGTCCTTCCAAGCGTTGATGTCTGAATTGGCTTGGATGTAAGCTACCCGATTGGACACATATTGCTTGAACGTGGATGGTGGTTTGCGTATCCAGCATAAAACAATAGTAGAATCACTCCAATATGTACATGGGGCGTCCTGTAGACCTAAAGCTTGACGTACGTTGTCCATCGCCTTAGTTAGAAGATGAGCACCACACAGTTCCAGGCGTGGTATCGTCACATCCTTAATTGGTGCTATCTTCGTCTTCGCTGAAACAAGAGCTGTGCGTGACGTACCACCTTTATCGATCGGTTGAACATATATAACTGCTGCATACGCTTTGCGACTAGCATCGCAAAAGCCGTGGAAATGCACTAAAGAGCCCACTCGTATGCCCAGCCAACGCGGAATACGAAGTCGTGTAATATCCTGTAAACTGTTGCGGAATATCACCCATGAATTGAGTAGCTCTGCAGGAAGTTCAGCATCCCATGGCAGACCAGCTTTCCATAAGTCCTGTATGAATAGTTTGGCCACCACGACTACAGGTGCCAATACCCCAGTTGGATCATATAATTTCGCCACGTCACTCAAAACCTTTCGCTTGGTATGCATTGACGTGTCGTCAACTAAGCTTACTTTGAAGAAGAGCTCGTCGCTCACTGGATCCCAGTAAAGACCCAATACCTTTGTTGTTGAGTTGTTCAACTCTAGTTCTGATGCAGAAACTGTTGTACCGGTTATCGCAGATAATACGTGTGTAGAATTGGAATTCCACTTTCCCAATATTAATTGTCCTTGTTTCAAAATAGTCGCTACATCTTGAGCACGGGTAACAGCAAGTTCATCGTTGTCGACGCTATCCAAATAGTCATCAACGTAGAAATTATAAAGTATGCTATGACGCGCTGCGGCAGCCCGGCTTGGGTCATAGATGACTTCATAATTGTCATTCGCACATTGACGCAGTGCGCGTATTGCGTTGAATGGACTACAAGCCATTCCATAAGTTACCGTCTTCAATTCGTACACTTGAAGAGGTTCATTTGGCGATTCACGCCAAAGTATTTGTTGCCATTTACGATGTCGTCTATCTACCAGTATTTGTCGGAACATCTTCTGTATGTCTACAGTGATGGCTACCTTGCATTTGCGAAAACGGTGAAGGATGTCGACAATATTGGCATGTAGTTGGGGTCCAGAAAACTGTGTATCGTTTAAGGATGTCCCATTCGATGTCTTCGCGGAAGCGTTGAAAACTACGCGAAATTTTGTAGTTACCGCATGATGAGGTATGAAGTAACAATTTTCTTTGTTGGTGAAAGCTTGCTTGCTAACCTCCATATGATCGAGAGCAATGTATTCTCGCATAAATGCAATGTACTGCTCACGAAGGCATGGGTCGTTCATCAACCGCCGCTCGAGTTGTAGAAACTGACGGAGTGCCGAATGATGAGATTCTCCAAGAGCAGGAGCATCTGGTCGAAATGATATTTGCACCTGGTACCTGCCGTCTGAGGTACGGGTAACAGTAACGTTGAATATCGTCGATCGTGTAAAGTGGAGGGAGCAGAACTTATGACTGGTCCAAATACTACCCAACCAAGACGAGTGTTTAAAGCGCAGTAAAGTTGCTCTGGAGAACCCTGGATGAAACCCTCCTGAAAGAGACCCGTTAGTACGTCAGCACCAAGTAGCAGATCCACCGGACTTGGAGTGGCAAACGTTGGGTCAGCTAGTGTTAAATCCTTTAAATGGCTCCAAGCTTCTGCGCCTATATGCATATCTGGCGTTACTGAGGTTATTGTCGGCACGACATAAGCCTCGAGTTTGAAGTTAATGTTGTTGTCAAAGGCAGCCTGCATCTGTACTGTTATATGACCCTTACTGTAGACTGCAGCGCTAGAACCAATTCCTTCAATTCGTATCTCCCCTGGACGCCTACGAAGACACATACGTTTTGTAGTAGCATCGGTAATCAGACTCACCTGAGAGCCCAGGTCGCAGAGAGCACGACACACGAATTGTCCTCCATTGTAATCGATCAGGATGACCTTCGCAGTCGCTAGTACAATGGTCCGGTCTCCATTAATGAGAAATGACCGGACCTTCCCCAATTGTCACTGTTGTCGTGGGTATACCTGTGGCACCTGTGTTGAAGGTGTGTCCAGGGATATATTCCGATCGGTTACGCGATTGTCGGTGTCTTCCTCCATAGTCGGTGTATTGCTCGCAACGTTGCCTTTGCAGAGCATCGTATGATGACGATGATGGCACCGTAAGCAATCACGCGATGTACAATCACGAGATCCATGATCACTTCCAAGGCAGTTGAAACATAACGAAAGCCGCTTAACTGTATCCCAACGTTCCGGTATGGAAAGATTAACGAACCGTTGACACTTGTGTATTCGGTGCCCGTTAGCACAAAGTTGGCAAACAACCGTAACCCCTTTCACTGAATGTAACGGCTGAGATGAGTTTACCGTTGCAACGTTAGCCTTAACGGGACGGGTGGGTCTCTGATGAAGAATTGATGTACCGTTCGTAGCTCCTTGAGGCAAATTGTTGGCACTTCTCAATAAACGTCAAAAAGTCCTGATACATTGGTATGTTGTTCGTCTGAAGGCTCATCCCCCACTCATACCTGGTGGTTGTGGGCAATTTAGGTAGCAGAAGTGGCACCAAGAGAGCGTCCCAATGCCTTACCGGAAGACCCATAACGCTTAAAGCTCGCATCACATTTTGGACGGTGTCAACTAGTCGAAGCAAGCCCTTCTGGGATTCGGCGGGTTGATTAGGTAAATTCAGGATACGCTGCACGTGCGATTCCACTAACAAGCGTGGATTATCAAATCGCCGTTTCATCTCCTGCCACATGTCCTCATAGCCGCCTGTGTAAAGTCCACCGACCAATGGTACGCTATCAGCATTGACATGTTGGCGTAACTTGCTCAATTTATAACTGGAATCCAGATCCTTACGATTGTGAACTAGTGCCTCGAACAAATCTTTAAAAGGCAGCCAATTCGCTGGGTCACCATTGAACACAGGAATCTTAATTGGATCTAATCGCATGTCCAATTGATTCGCCACACAAATACCACTTTCACTAGCGCCACATATACGACGTAGTCGAATACATATTTGTGTGTACAGCAACTCCGTAGCAGCCAAGAAATCGTCATGTGTGGTCAATTCGCTGGCTTGTGCTGAAGACACCAGATCCGTATGATACTCCATAAACCTTTCAAAATGCTTGTCCAATTGTCCACGAATCACATCGCACTCAATGCTGTCCGGATCGTAATTAGCTGCTTCTGTCATTTTGCTAATGCGCACAATTGCGGCATGCGCTGAAATACGTAGATTCAAACTAGCCATCATAAAAAACTTCACATTAAAACGGGATCGAAAAGTTCCTCACAGGAGGCACCAAAAAGATGTACCAGAAATGTAAAAAAGCACGTCTGTAGTTTATAACCGTCTATCACAAAATAGGCCGCTTCATTATTGAATACCTCCTTAAATATACATTTGGTTAACGGATTGTAGCATCACGCCATATGATACATATGTGCATACATATATATGAATGTCTATAGTTTACATATTAGATTTACATTTACATTCGCTAAGCTAGAGTGAAACTGCTAGTCTACGAATACAAGGAATAAAAGGAGGACATAATCATATTGATCATTCAGCATTCAGCAATCAGCTGACTGGTATCGGTTTGCGTCCTTACTAATTATGCGCAGGACTGCATTTTACTGAACTTAAATCTTGAACAGAGTTGTATCGTTTCATTTCAATTTTTATATTATATGTATACATATATGTACATATGATTTGATATCAGAAAATTAAATTTGCGGTCAGACCAAAATTCCGGTCGGAAAAGTATTGAAAACCGTTTCCAAACTGTTTTCGGTATATTTTACGGTAAAAACCGAAAAACCGCTAACAAAGCAGTTTAGTACTGTATACAGCGGATTAGTGATTGCCGGTAAAATACTTACCGTTGTGTTATAACACAAAAATCATTCCAATACCAATAAAAACAAAACAATATGTTCAAGTATTCAAGTATTTTCTTGCAGTAATTTCCAGCAAGACCCCTTATACTTAATCAAGTAAAATATAGCAAAAAAATTGTATATTATACATACATACATACATATATGTTACATATACCTCTATAACATATAAAAAGATCGCTAAGTTAAACCATATTCAAATCAACACATTTCAAATATACATACGCATATGTACATTCATATCTAATATTAAAATATTATTAAATTCTCTTTTCGCGGCTTCTTATCTCTGCGAACATATGTATATACATACACTTGTATTATGCGGCGCGATTGTATACATATACACATATATATACGTACATAAAACCAAGTTAACTTGAGAAAATTACCTGCGGTCGGTTAATTCTCTTTTGTGGTTTTTCATACGAACATACTTATATACATACATATATACATGCGTATATATTTATGCACATGCGGGCGCATATAAATACATACAATATATACTGAAAAGTATACCCGATCGACATCGGGTACAAATTATTTTGGATTGGATTTTGGCTAACAAAACGAGGCAGGATTGGGTATAAAATATATTCAAAGTCCACATTGGCATATGTCCCGCAATACCCCTTGATTTTTGATCAACAAAAACAAGCAGGATGATGTAAAAAACCAAAGCGTGATACATATGTACATACATGCATATGTACAAAGTGCAGTGATCTCTAAAACGAGCGCTCATTAGCACATAATAAATAAAATATCCACCCATAGGTATACCCTATAGGACATTTGAACATCAAATATATATGTATAAAAGAAATATACTTAGAAAAATAAAATACATAAAATATTTCCGGTGATTAAAAAAAAAAAAAAATAATAATAATTAAATCAAATTTAAGTGTTTAATTATTTATTTTATTCTAAAACAGTATTAACTTAAAAGAGTTCGCGATTACATATATTATCCAACACGTAAAGCTTTATCTTTATATGAGTTTCGGTCCAAACTCTTATTTACTTAAAAGAGTTCTCGTATAATCACATAAATACATATATACGAAAATATTTTGAAATCTCGGTTTATTAAAAAGCCATTAGTCTTATTGATTTTTTGAAACTCTTACATCCAAAAGAGTTTTCTATTCAACATTTTTATACGAAATTTTTTCTAAACATCTACAAGTCTAGTTTTCACTAAGACGTTTTAATTTATTCTATACATTTTTTAAATGAGCTCAGACTCAAAGGAATACAAACCAACTCAGTTGGTAAAAATCCCAAAAATGATTTCAGACGAGAAAAGTCCGTGTACACCGGCAGAAGCTACACGCTCAAAGCAAGGTGCTACAAAACTAAAGATGGGTAAAGATATTTCTTATACACAATTCATTGCTGAGAGTGACACTTTGATACGATACTGCACTCGATTTTCATCTTCACCGATTCAAGACAATTCTGAATCGGTATTAGAAATCAAAAAAGACAATTTAGACAATTTTTGGACGCGTCTCCAAGCTGCATATGACGCAATCGTAGAATCTGATGATTCAGATCTGCCAGAAAATTTTAAATCCTCAGCTTACACCAAGTATGAACCCTGCCTAGACCAGTTCGAAGACTCAAAGGCAATGATTTCTGATCAACTAAAGCTATTAAGAGCAATTGCACCTACTCCACAACCGAGAGTAGAGCTGCCACAAAGACAAGCCCAAGAGGCAAGTTCAGGCATTCACTTTAAAGTGCCAGTATGCGACACAGATATATTTCATGGTGGTTATGAACAGTGGGCGTCTTTCCGCGACATGTTTACAGCTGTGTACATAAACCATCCAAAGTTATCACAAGCGCAGAAATTGTATCACCTCAGATACAAAACCAAAGGTCAGGCAGGCGTAATAGTCAAACAGTTCGCTCTCAATGACGAAAATTTTAATTTTGTTTGGGAAGCTCTAAAAGCACTTTAGGAAAACGAGAGAATATTAGTCGGCAAACAAGTGACGATACTAATGAATTTATCAAAAATTTAGAAAGAAACCAGTGAAGAATTCATAAAGCTTCAATCCACGGTTTCAAATTGTTTATCGATTTTATCGACACAGAATATTCCCACAGATAATTGGGACCCCATTCTGGTAAATATATGCACAGTTGCATTACCAGAAAAATCGTTACTTTTGTGGGAGCAATCGCTCTCATCGCGAAGAAAGTGCCCAACGTAGCAGCAAAAGAAAGAACTTCTTACTACCCAATATGAGATTGCAGAAAGGGTAGATAAAAAAATAGTCAGACCGAAAAATGTTCAAAACGACAATAATTTAAATAGAAGCTTTTTTAAAAATCAGTCGTTCACATCCGAACAATATAAGCACACGTCATGCGAACTTTGTAGAGGAGGTCACAGACTAAAATCATGCGAAAAATTCAAAAAAATGAATGTTAGCGATCGAAACAATTTCGTAAGAACGAAAAAATTATGTACCAACTGTCTGTCACTTGCGCATACGCTTAAAGATTGCGAAAGCAAATTTAATTGCGTTTACTGCCATAAAAGACATCATTCTATGTTACATATAACAAATTTTTCCAGCTCACCCCCAAACAGCGCAAACGTAAAAAGAGCAACAGGATTAGTTGCAACAACAAATTCTGAAAACTGCCAAGAAGCACCATGCTGCTCAAAGCCGTTAAAACCCCAATCGCGAAATTACGGCAATGGGCGGAAGAGTTGTTCAAAACTCAAATAAAATCTGTCCCATTACATTGACAACTCAAGTTGAGGAAATCTCAAACGAGTACCTCAATTCACAATTGAAAAAATTTTGGGAATTAGAAGAACTCCCCCTATATCAGTAACAACCCCTGAAGATCAGTATTGTGAGGATTTTTACAAAGCCACAACTACTAGATCAGAAAACGGTCGGTACGTCGTACGACTACCACTAAAGCCAGAATTTTCCCACACACTCGCCTTAGGTCATTCCCGCACCTCTGCTATACAACAGTTTTTAAGTATGGAGAAAAACCTACTTAAAAAAGCCGAGCTGAAACCAGAATACGATAGGGTTTTAGAGGCATACCACCATTTAGACCACATGGAGGAAGTCAGCCCTGGCGAAAAAATCATAAAAGGTAAATACTATTCATTTTACCTGCCGCACCATGCAGTAATAAAGCCAGACAAAAAAACCACAAAGGTAAGAGTTGTCTTTAATGCATCAAAATCCTCAAGTTCGGGGAGCTCCCTAAATGATATTCTTCTACGATTCAGCCAGATTTAATGCTCCTCATACTAAACTGGCGTGTATACAAATACGTTTTCAATGGGGATGTTGAAAAATGTATCGACAAATAGTCGTACACAAAGAGTATCAAGATTTTCAGCGAATTATATTCCGAAAATCTGCCTATAGTCCAATACGCGACTTTAAATTAAAAACAGTTACCTTCGGCGTAAACTGTGCCCCATACCTCGCCATTCGTACACTCCACGAACTGGCAGAAGACACAAAGTCAGCATTTCCTCTGGCAACTCAAGTGTTGAAAACACAAACGTATGTGGACGACATTCTGTCTGGAAGCCACAACCTCCCACAGGCATACGAGTCACTAGCACAAGTGACACAAGCGCTCAATACAGCAGGGTTTCCGAGATAACGGCGAACCACCCTAATATATTAAAAAACACATCAAAAGAAAATTTGTTGGACACTAATTTCCTTATATTCGAAAAGAAAAGTACAACAAAAACTCTGGGGATCCAATGGAATGCGATATCGGACCAATTTTCACACACGACTGAGTCCATATCTGCATTGTCCGCCATTACAAAACGCCAAATTCTCTCCTCTGTGGCAAAACTTTTTGACCCCGCAGGATGACTGTCGCCAATTATGATACAAGCCAAAATCTTGATACAAGAATTATGGCTAGATGGTACCGACTGGGACGAGCAAGTGAAACCACTTCGATTAGAAAAGTGGTCCCAGTTCGGGAGCAATCTAAAAGATATCACACAAATACAAATCCCACGGTGGGTAAATTATATCCCAGAGCACAAAGTCGAACTACACGGCTTCTGTGACGCCTCTGAAAAGGTATATTGCGCCACTATATATGTTCGCACACAAAGCGACCATGGCGACCACAAGCCACTTATTAGCGGCAAAAGCAAAAGTGGCTCCCTTAAAAACAATAAGTCTACCACGACTAGAACTATTTGGCGCACTACTACTTGCCAAACTAGCATCCATAGTGCAAACGCATCTGAATATGGCAAAATATAAATTATATCTCTGGTCCGAATCCGAGATTGTATTAACCTGGTTGGAAAAACCACCACATTCATGGAAGACGTATATTTCCAATCGAACGTCTCAAATTCTTGACCTAGTGGGATCAGCCACCTGGCGACACGTAGCCAGTGCTGACAATCCTGCTGATTTAGGTACAAGAGGGTGCAAACCTCTGCACTTTGCCACCACCACCCTCTGGTGGAATGGTCCCCGATAGTTAACAGAATCTCCCGATTCTTGGCCACAATCGCCCATGCGCAACATTATTGCCCCAGAAAGTCGAAAAATCGACTCCTTTCATATAACATTGGATGATACTGACATCCTTGAGAGATTTTCATCTTACCCCCGAGCCCTCAGGGTAATCGCTTACATGCTGAAATTCATAGAGCGACTCAAACTTAGAATTAAGGAAATATGCACAGTATCTCCCCAAGGCGATACAGTGACGCACCTAGACTTACAAAAAGCAAAGATCGCTCTTATCGCATCTACTCAAGCGCGCTACTTCAGCCTAGAGATATCAGTACTAAGAGAATCGAAGCCGATTGATAAAAAGAGCTCACTCTTAGTACTAAATCCATTTCTGGAAACGAAAGGTCTGCTCCGTGCTAACGGTCGGCTTGCTAACTCAAGCCTGACATATAACGAACGCCATCCTCTAATAATACCAGAGAAGTCTCGACTTGCAACATTGCTACTCAAGTATATACACATACTAATGTTGCACGCGGAACATCGCCTAATGCAACATATAGTTCGACAAGAGTTCGATATTCCCCGACTTAAGCCTCAAATAAAAAAGTGCATTTTCATGTGCAAGATCTGCACTATGCGTAAACAGAAGATGAGGACGCAGATTATGGCAGCACTTCCACCGGAACGCTGCAACTTCGCTCTGCCTTTCACTATCACAGGTTTTGATTTTGCTGCGCCTTTTCAGATAAAGGCGTCCATGCTAAGGTCTCCCACAATAATGAAAGGCTACGTGGCTGTCTTTGTCTGTTTTACGACAAAAGCAGTTCACCTCGAGCTATGTACTAATCTGACAAAAGAGGCTTTTCTCGCGGCATTTGCTCGCTTCGTCGGACGACGCGGTTTTCCGTCCAAACTTATGAGCGACAATGGAAAAGTCTTTATCGGAGCTTAAAGAGCCACAGAAAAACAGTTTGTGGACTTTATTAAACAAGTCTTCCCTGAGATTGTTCAAAAGTACGCTCCCCAAGGCATTAATTGGCAACTGCTCCCCCCAAGAGCTCCTCATATGGGTGGTTTATGGGAATCAGCTGTAAAAAGCTTTAAATCCCACTTAAAAAAGGTAGCTGGAAACTACAAGTTTAATTACGAAGAATTTACAACCCTTTTAATTCGCATTGAAGCCGTTCTCAATTCACGGCCACTAACAACACTCTCGCAAGATCCCCCAGATCTCACAGCCCTAACTCCAGGGCACTTTCTCAAAGGAGCACCCATTCTGGCCACACCTGAGCCAGGCGTGGAGTCGCTATCCTTATTAAATCGATTAGAGAGAATTAAAATTCTCCATCATAATTTCAGTCGCAGATGGAAAGAAGACTATTTAAAGGACCTCCACAAGAGGTATCGATGGAAAACATCAGAAAACGCGCCAAGGCTTGGAGATTGTGTACTTATTAACGATGAATGTCTACCCACTACCGAGTGGCGACTTGGCCACATAGAAAAGCTACATTATTGCTCCGACGGTCACATCCGAGTCGTGGAGCTCCGTACGCAAAACGGAACACTAACCAGACCGCTCGTGAAGCTGTGCTGTTTACCAACCACCGACGACCGCGAATACGAAAACCGAAAAAACCAAACCGCTAATATCACGATATACAGTGGCGGACAAAAGTCTACATACACCCCCTGTTTTCTTCGATGTGAGAGTACAAAAACTTTTTAGAAAAATGTGTTGATACAGTTTTATTCTAATCTTCTTTCTAATAACAACAAACTTAAAAAATCCATTAATTAATATAAAACTACAAATTTATGGAATAAAAACTCAAATATTGTGTTGACAAAAGTCTACATACAGTACAAAAATATCTTAGTTCAGTGCGAAAAACTGTAAAAAATGCTAGTTATTAAGACGTTTTAGTATTTAGTTGGGTCCCCATTGGTATCTAAAGGGTGATTTTTTAAGAGCTTGATAACTTTTTTTTAAAAAAAAACGCATAAAATTTGCAAAATCTCATCGGTTCTTTATTTGAAACGTTAGATTGGTTCATGACATTTACTTTTTGAAGATAATTTCATTTAAATGTTGACGCGGCTGCGTCTTAGGTGGTCCATTCGGAAAGTCCCAATTTTGGGCAACTTTTTTCGAGCATCTCGGCCCGAATAGCCCGCATATCTTCGGACATGTTGTCTTCCACAGCTGGAATAGTTGCTGGCTTATGTCTGGAGACTTTAGACTTGACGTAGCCCCACAAAAAATAGTCTAAAGGCGTTAAATCGCATGATCTTGGTGGCCAACTTACGGGTCCATTTCTTGAGATGAATTGTTGTCCGAAGTTTTTCCCTCAAAATGGCCATAGAATCGCGAGCTGTGTGGCATGTAGCGCCATCTTGTTGAAACCACATGTCAACCAAGTTCAGTTCTTCCATTTTTTGGCAACAAAAAGTTTGTTAGCATCGAACGATAGCGATCGCCATTCACCGTAAACGTTGCGTCCAACAGCATCTTTGAAAAAATACGGTCCAATGATTCCACCAGCGTACAAACCACACCAAACAGTGCATTTTTCGGGATGCATGGGCAGTTCTTGAACGGCTTCTGGTTGCTCTTCACCCCAAATGCGGCAATTTTGCTTATTTACGTAGCCATTCAACCAGAAATGAGCCTCATCGCTGAACAAAACACGCGCGCGCGAAACACATTTTCGAACCGAACACTGATTTTGGTAATAAAATTCAATGATTTGCAAGCGTTGCTCGTTAGTAAGTCTATTCATGATGAAATGTCAAAGCATACTGAGCATCTTTCTCTTTGACACCATGTCTGAAATCCCACGTGATCTGTCAAATACTAATGCATGAAAATCCTAACCTCAAAAAAATCACCCGTTATAACTGCTTGAAGACGCCGTGGCATTGATTCTGCTAAATTTGTCAACGCTGCAAATGTAATGCTGTTCCAAGGTCCCAATATGCGCTCTTAGAGTAGAGCAGAGCTAGAAATTTGGTTCTTTCTAATTCTACGCTCCAAAATCCCCCATACATGTTCAATAATATTCATATTTGGACTTTGAGGTGGTGTATTTAATTCACTTGGAGTATAATAATGCAACCAATCCTTGACAATTTGCGCCGCATGCATCGGATCGTTATCTTGTTGAAATATCCAACCGGAACCGAGCCCTAAATTATCCACCAAAGGCCTCAAATTATGTTCCAACAGAGACTAAGTATAAGTACCGTCCATTTCACCTTCAATAAAGTCCAACTTTCTAACTCCAGAGGCCGCAACAGCTCCCCAAACCATTACGCTGCCGCCACCGAGCTTCACCAATTTATACTACGTTCTTCGGTTCAAGCGTGGCGTTAGTTTTCCTTCAAATTTTAGCCCTTTCATCACTACCAAAAAGGGTGAATTTAGAATCATCTGTAAATGAAACTTTTTTCCAAAAATCCATTTCCTTTTCTTTGTGTTTTTTGGCGAACTTTAAAACGAAGCTTCCGGTTTTTCAGAAATAAAAGGTTTCTTCCGTGGTGTTCTACTGTGGAATCCGTTATCGTTTAGAGTTTTTTTTTATTGTTTTTGGTTGGATACTCATTTGTGATGTACTTACTACGCGTTCGGCTATATTTGGAGCATTTACTTTTGGATTTTGGTCTACTTTCGTTGGGAATCAGGCTGACGTCTCTCCGAGGTTGTTTTTTTGGGCGTCCACTGCGCGGGTTCTTTTCGTTGGAACCATTATTTTTAATGTTTTTTAGAATTGTCTGTACTGTTGCTCGACTCAAGTTAAAAAATTTTAGAAATTTCACCATATGATTTTTTTTCTTTTCTTTTCTTTTATCACCAAATTTCTTACATCAATTGATATTTCATTTCGCGGAGCCATTATAGCTATTGAAATGTTTAAACCACAACTAAATTCAATAAATATCAAACAATAAACATATTGAAATAAAAGAAAAAGGCTAACGTTACCTTACTGTTAATATTGCAATGTACAAAGTAGGAGATTAGAACTGTATGTAGACTTTTGTCAAAGCCAATTTTTTAGTTTTCTTCCATAAATTTGTTGTTTTATGTTAAATAATGATTTTTTTTAGTTAATTGTTATTATAATAGATATTAGAATAAAACTGTATCAACACATTTTTCTAAAAAGTTTTTGTACTCTCACATCGAAGAAAACAGGGGGTGTATGTAGACTTTTGTCCGCCACTGTAATAAATTCACAAAATTTAACAATAATACCCGAAATACACCAATATCGACCGTCAAAAATAACAAATCGTCAAAAACAACAAAGAAAACTAACGAAAAATGGTCGATCAGTACGACGACCCATTCATGCCTCATATCGTGGCACGATTGCTCATATCAATTTATATGACAGATATGTATAATTAACTATCTCCTTTATCACAGATTACCATGGATGTAGATACGCCAGTCGCGAATACGCCAACCGCTCGGGCGGCAACCAATGTGTCGCGCAATCGGCCTGCACCAGCGCCCAGAACGGTAGTTGCAACAGCATCGGCTGCTGCTCCGGCAACAACGCCGGCACCTGTACCAGCAACCGCGCCTGCAGCGGTACCTGCCCCATCTGTCGACGCCCACATCATCTGCATCAGTGTGGAATATTTAGGGGCAACGGCAGCAAGTTGCCCAGGCCCATGGGCATTGCCTCAACTGCCTGTCGCACACTCATACTACTCCAGAGTGTGAGTCACGAGGGCTGTGCCAAACGTGTCATCGGCCGCATCATACGCTGCTACATCGCAGCTCGTCACGCGAAGTGAACCGGCCACCCAACCATCGCGGCCTCGTATCTCGACTTCCACCCGCCGATCGTGTCATACACCAGCGGAGTGGAACCTCGGTGCGGCGTCGACAGATTGGACCACCACCCCGCCGATCCACGGGTCTGAGCAGCGTTGTGGCAACGCTGCAACAGTTGCAGCGCCTTCTAGGCTAAACAATCGCCTAGGGGGGCCGGGATGGCTAAATGAGCACCTGACCCCCTCTTAATATAATATAACTACACCCCACACACATACACCATACTCAACATATCATTTTTCATCCCACACTACACACACCACACTTAACACATTATCTTTTCATCCCACACTACATACAACAACTCAACACATCATCATCTACACCACACCTTTCGCACCACACATGAGGACACAAAACACAATTAACAAAAGGAACTGGCGGACGGCGCCAGGTCTCTTTCTTATTCGATCCGTCGATCAGTCAACCTATCCTATTTGATTATCCCGCATTTAATTCGTTTTGCCATCAAGGTCGTCGCTAATCCAACTGGTAAGTGCCGCGAGTTTTTTAAAAAAAAAAAAACCTCTCGTTTCTAACTGCAATAGTCCTAGCGATTTCGAGTATTGTAGAGTGGAGCCTTTTTATTTGCGCGTTGCTACGTGCATATATGTATGCTTTATTTGTAGTTTAATTAGTAAAGCAGTCGTGCCTATGCCTATGTTATCTGTCATGAGATCACTTTTATATGGAAATATTTGTGTTATCACCGTCTAGTATGTCGTGGAAGTGTTTCTTTGTGTCTAGTTTTCGTAAATATGCGTATTTAGAGTATTTACTTGTATGTACATATAAATGTGAGGTATTTTTCATTTCGTATTTGGAATATGTCCATTTGTATTGACGTACCAACTATGTTTGGTATTGTTGTATTTCTTATTACATGTTTGACTGGTTTTCTTTCGTATTCATTTTCAGTACAGTTAATGCATAGTTTGATTAATTTTTCTGTATCTTTTTTGAGCGTAGGCCAATAACATGTTTCAGTTATCTCTTTGCAGTTGTTTTTTGTTTTTCTATGTGCTCTATTGTGAGTAAATTGTAGTACGAGTATATTTCATCTATCAGTAGTTTCTACTATATCTTTTTTAGTTTGTGCTCAGTATATATTTTTGAATGAGCTAAATGTATTTTTTATTGTTTTTCGTATGTCGTACCACGTCTTCATGCTGGGTGGAATGCTGTCGTTTTATTTGGTTCCATTACTCGATTTAAACTTTCTATCAAGTAGTCTTGTGTGCGAAATTTGATAGTGAATCGGTCGTAATTTGTAAGATGCGTGGTTGTTTCTAGATAATTTTCAGTGCTTTAAATTAATTCAATTTGTGTTTTAAATAAATTAAATGGTGATTGTACGTGTCTAACGTTTCTAGTATCTAAAGATTCAGCTGAGTGTACTGGGTTATTTGAAGTGTTGTTAATTTGACAGGACACTGCAACAGCTACTACATTTTCTTGCCCTTGTTTGTATTTTAATTTAGCACCATATTCTTCTTTTAGACTTTTCCATCTTTCCTCAATCAAAGACGATGAATCAGACGTTCCATTGCCCAACCATGAAGAAGTTCGAATAGCTATTATCCGCCTGAAGAACAACAAAGCGGCGGGGGTCGATGGATTGCCAGCCGAGCTATTCAAACACGGTGGCAAAGAATTGATACAGAGCACGTATCAGCTTCTTTGCAAAATATGGTCGGACGAAAGTATGACCAACGATTGGAATTTAACTGTGCTACGCCCAATCCATAAAAAAGGAGACCCCACAATCTGCGCCAACTACAGTGGGATAAGCCTCCTCAACATCGCGTTTAAGGTTCTATCGAGTGTATTGTGTGAAAGATTAACACCCCCCGTCAACAAACTGATTGGGCCTTATCACTGTGGCTTTAGACGTGGCAAATCCACAACCGACCAGATGTTCACCATGCGCCAAACCCTGGAAAAGACCCGTGAAAGGAGAATGGACACACACCACCTCTTCGTCGATTTCAAAGCTGCTTTCGACAGCACGAAAAGGAGCTGCCTTTATGCCGCGATGTCCGAATTTCGTATTGCCTCAAAACTAATACGGCTGTGTTAAGGACTAAAGGACCTCTCCGAGCCGTTCGATACCAAACGAGGATATTAATATCATCGGCCTCAATACCCGCGTTGTTAGTTCTGCCTTCTTCAGACTGGACAAGGAAGTAAAGCAGATGGGTTTGGTAGTGAACGAGGGCAAAACGAAATATCTCCTGTCATCAAACAAACAGTCATCGCACTCGCGACTAGGCTCTCACGTCACTGTTGACTGTCATAACTTTGAAGTTGTAGATAATTTCGTCCATTTAGGAACCAGTATAAACACCACCAACAATGTCAGCCTGGAAATCCAACGCATGATTACTCTTGCCAACAGCTTCTACTTCGTATTGAGTAGGCAATTGAGAAGCAAAGTCCTCTCTCGAGGAACAAAAGTCAAACTATATAAGTCACTCATTATTCCCGTCCTGCTATATGGTGCAGTGGCTTGGACTATGACAACAACTGATGAGTCGACGTTGCGAGTTTTCGCGAGATAAGTTCTGCGAAAGATTTATGGTCCTTTGCGCGTTGACTATGGCGAATATCGACGCAAACCTTACGACTATACTTTCTTACTTTTTTTTCGGACTTTTTCGTTCGTTCGTTTAATTTATTACGTTTAATGAAAAATACAAATTAGTTTTTCTGTGCTAATACAAATGCGGCCGATTTTATTGTTTTTAAAGCGATACACCCAATATACTTCGTGCTTCAATTGAAAAAAACAAAAATGAACGAGTACTCCCAGGATGCGATGACATACATGCGGTATTATGGGTCGCGATCAATCAGAAAGCGATCGTCACGATGACACAGCAAGACTTTCCAAGCAACAGCTTCGATGGACGTTATCTTGAAGCAACGCATATATGGTGCTGTTAGACGCTGGATGTACTCTGTTGAGTGCCAAAAGAGAGGCTTGCCGCACGCACACATTTGGATGGTAGAAGGTGGTTACACCAGATCAAATTGATGACATCATTCAATAATGCGGCAATTCCTGATGCATTGAAAGATCCAGTATTATACGAAGTGATGAAAACCAATAAGGTTAATGAACCTTGTGGACACCACAACCCCACTTCGGTTTGAATGTCTGTCAATAAATGCACGAAACAGTATCCGCGTACTTTTCTTTCGGAAACACAAACTAGAAATGATGGATATCCACTCTATCGGCGTTGCTCACCAGACGACAATGGCAGAACATTTACATAGCATTCAATTTAGAGGCGTGAGTATCGAAGTTGACAACACATGGATCGTACCATATTCGCCACTGTTGTCTAATTCACATTCAAAATTCATGTCAATGTTGAGTATTGTAGTTTGGTGTAATTGATAAAATACGTTTGTAAGTACGTCACCAAAGGAAGCAACATGGCGATTATTGGTCTTGAACGATACGGTCGATACGTGAACTGCAATAAAGCGCTTTGTAGGATATTTAGTTTTGCAATTTATGAACGTTTTCCGACTGTTGTGCGTCTCGCAGTTAATTTGGAGAATGGCCAAAGAGTGCATTTCATCCCAGAGAATACAGTATAGCCAGTGGAAACATCGCCAGCAACAAAATTAACATTGACGAGTTTTTTCTTAACTTTCGTCAGTGATGTGTTTGTGAGAACATTGCTCTATTCGAAAATACCTTGATATTGTACATGGAATGTATCGTCGAATAGTTACGCAGAAAGCAAGGCCAACCAGTAGATTGACATCCAGGTGTCTTATCAACTAATGCATTAGAACGAATTTACACAATCCACCCGAAAAACGACGATTGTTTCTACTTTCGGTTGCTATTGATTAATGTACGTGGTTCAACTTTATTTGAGTCAGTTCTTACTGTGAATGGTATATGGGAATATGTGCAAGTTTTGGAGAAGTAAGCCAGCAATTACAAATGCTGGAACACGCTAATCACTGGAATGAAAATGAAGTTCGCATACTTTTCGATATAAACTTCGACATTGTCAAAGACATTTTACATCGTGGTTCGATATCAATTCCATCTTCTCTTTATTAATTCACGAAGGATGAACTCATCACAAATGTTCGGACATAGGCCAAATTATCATAACTACGATTCCTTAAATGCACGCACAATGTTAGCTGCCTAAAATACCGATGTTGTTGACTTCAACTGGAAGATTCAAAGTCAAGTTCCGGGAGACTTGCGCTCATACAAATCGATCGATCGTCTTGACTATGAAGACGACGCCGTGAATTATCCAGTGGTATTCCTAAATTCTTTGGACAGGCTTGGTATGCCACCGCATCATGTACGTCGCAAAGTAGGATCTGTCGTTACTATGTTTCCCAATCTACATGCGCCGAAACTGTGTAATGGAACCCGACTGATTGTGACGCATCTATTGAGTACAAAGGGACAGAATGCTTGATCCTACGAATTCCTTTGAGTTCTAACGATTTGCCATTTCAGTTCAAACGTATTCCGTTTCCAGTGAAAACTGAATTTGAGATGACAGCCAACAGGACCTAAAGATAGTCGCATAGTGGGAGGCATAGTTTTGGAAGTGCTATGTTTTTTACATGGCCGTAGCGTGCACACGAGTTGGAAAACCATCTTTTCTGTACACCGGAACAGAAACCGTAAAATGTTGTTTATAAAGCTGCGTTACATTGAAAAAAAATGAAATGATAAATTTAACTTTCTTTTCATTTCAAACTACATAATTTCACGCAGGACAACGGCTGCGGGGTCAGCTAGTTTTTAATATTTTGAATTTATAACATGTCATTAACTTATTTCTAAATACAAAATTTCAATACCTCAAAAAGCACCGCTATAAAATGTAGTCAAATATGCACAATACTTGAAAATTTTGAGTGGTAAGGTTTGGGTGGCGAGTGTAGAAGATTATTGAGCAAGTATTGAACCAAACATTTAATTTTTGCTTTTGGGAATGTATGTACATATATTGTTCGCACATATTTATGGTTGCCTTAGCACCACCGAAAACTTCATCATTGCCGTTTAAATCTTGCATTGTTCTGCACTCATCTCAAATTATAATTGAACTTTTTATCAACACTGCAACTACTCCTCTGTTTATATTACCAGAGAACGTAAAGTATAGAGAAGGTGCAAACTGAATTCTGTATGATGTTCGATTGGACGGCTAACAGAATTTATAAGATTTGGACAGGGAACTCACCATTCTCGCTGCTATTTAGCAGAAATAAGCACGTTCTCTGGCATAAATATATGTAAAACGACTGAATTCATGCGAGAATGAGTAAAGAGAAATGATATGAAGAAAAATATGCAAAGCGACACAGAGAATGTAAAAAAGCATTCTCTGAGTCACATATGCATGCGTATTTTGTATTATATGAACCATTGTCACATATGCGTGATTATCTTGTATTACAATATATGAACCATTGTTTTTCGAAAAATGGTAAAAATTGTATATTATAAAATTAAATAAAAAATTGTTTTAAATAAATTATTATTTCAGAAATTGCATTAATTTTGACTATTATAAAATGAAGATGTGCCAAATGAACTTACATAAATGTGCTCTATAAACACTTCATTTCATTCCTTTCATTTCTTCTAAAATATTAATGACCTTCATGAAATACAGATGCATATTCGCATTATTTCGTTATAATTTCCATATTCGTAGCAATAGAATTTCTATGGCACATACATATGTATGTATATTATTTCTTTGGCACACTTGTCTGTATGTTTACGAACACAAATACGAGCCACATACATATGTACATACATTCATAACAACAAGTGTCGCACGCATCTTTCGAATCTCCGTTTTCACGGTCAACCAATGGCCGAAACAGGCGTTTTGTGGAAGAGTCAAGTGCTGAACACATTGAGTGCGACAGACTGCAATCTGTCAAATATTAAAATACACACGTTCTTATGGACACAGTGTAGTTGTGCAGCTGGCTCAATAACTGTGTTCCTAAGAACGTGTGTATTCTAATATTCGTTTGCAGTCTGTCGCGCTCATTGTGTTCAGTACTTGTATGATGATAGAAAATCGGAGTTGTGCCGAAAAAAATAAACTAATGGCCGCCGATTGTCACCGCTTCCCTTGTCGCTATAACACAGCTTCGCCTACAAACGTGCGTAAATATGTATGTTTTTGTATGAGCTTGCATACATATCGACGCAGATTTTTGCGAGAAGCATCAGAAAGTTGTTCAATTTATGATTTTTAGCTTTTGCCATCGTCGCGAAAAGACGCTTGTAGGCAAAGGCATGCTCGGGGAGATGTTACGGCGTCTGTTTATATGAATGAAGCGAAGTCACTTGTGGCATATGCGCCTGCGTTTATGAATGAAATCGTTTTTGTTGTAAAATTTACTACATCATCAGCTTCGCCAATTTGGCTGCCATATTGACTTGTGATGCTTATGCTGAGGCGATTGTTGTTTTCGTAGAACAATGCTTCAATTTTTTGTTGGTGACATATTCACATATGACGGCAAAACGCAAAGGCATACATTGCACATATGTACATACAAGCGATTTCTTGCTTGAAAGCAAAAATTGAAGCATGACAAATTGAAATGCCGACGGCAAAACGAAATTCCTTACATTCGTACATTGTATATGAAAGGAATTCCCGGGATGAAAGCTAATATGAATCATGAAAATATCATAATGGTGTTAGGTAAATTTTTTATTTATTTAAAATGAATGAAAATGAGAATTATAAAATAAAATAAAATTAACATAAAATAATTTGAACAAAAATTAATAAAAGTTCTACATACATTCATATTTCCATATATAATGGAACATATTTCCTATGGAATATCAAAGATATTATTATTCTTCAATATTCTCTGTTTGGGAGTATCATCATGGGCATGCATACATATATGTATGTATTTATGTCTTTTCATATTCTTGGGCATGTGAGACAGAGAACATAAAAAATGTCTTTATGTTCTCTGTGTGAGAGGTTGAGGAGTGTACTCATGGGCATGCATACATATATTTCTGTCTATTCATATTCTCTATTTGGGCACATATTCCTTGTCATCATATGCCGAAAATACATATATTTACTTCTCTTCAAATTCTCTGTTTGAGTATGTGAGAGAACTGTTAAAAATGTTAACATTTCACATCGTGCTGTAAGGTGAATTACCCGTCCCAATTCTATAAAATGTTCGACATCGAACCTGCACCTTCTCTATACTTTACGTTCTCTGGCCCAACTCAGTATGCTATTTAAATGTCACCAAAACTAGTTTTATATGGATTTTGCATACTTTTAAGCGCTTCCTTTTGGTGAGCGGCTTAAACTTACTATCGCCTTCCTACAGTGTCGCTCAAATATTATAGGTTTCAGTACCACTTAAAAAAGTTACAAACAAACATACATACATACATACATATAAGTGAAGCTAATAAAAGCGTATAAAAAATGTCTTACCGGTTCCACATGGTACGTCCTAAAAAACCGCCTTGTTCAGTAGCAACAAACAGTATAATCCATGCATACGCAAACTACTGTACTTTTATTATTGTTATAACTTTTTTTTTAGTAAAAAATATTTAAAAGATTCTTATTGATTTGAAATATAATTTTTGTGTTTATGAATTGTATGGATTTTAACATAAAGAAATGAAAAGTATCCTATGAACGACCCCTGGTTCTAAGCTACCTCCCCTCCAATTTCCAATCAAATCAGTTCAGCCATTTTGATTAATAAATAGTGTAACTAACACGACATCCTTTTATAATATAAAATATTTTAAAGTTTAAAATCATTTGAAAGAACTACTCGTACTTAAATCTTCAATGGACTCTACGCATTGAAGTCTCCTATTATGATGATTGGAGTAGCAAAATGATGTATGATTATGTTGAGTTCTCTATAAGTAAAAAATTGATGAGGTGGTACGTAACAATTAATAATTGTGAATTTAAATCCAATTTCAATTTCGATAGTTAAGTAAGAAATGTTGCTGACGATAGGAACTTGTTTATGATTAACAGATTTCTTGACAAAAACTGCAATTCCTTGTTTGGTTTATACGTTTTGTGTACTATTTTGAAAAGAACTTTAATATTTATAAGGGGGGTAAACCTTTTTATCGTAAGGGGTATGGGTTTCTTGGAGTGATATAATTATAGGGCAAAATTCATTAACAATATATAAGTCAAGGTTGTTATACGTATTAAGTAGGCCATTTATACTTATTCCACTGCAAAATTCGCATTTTTTACTATCATTTCATCATCTGTTGTTAGAGAGGGGAATACTGTAGGTTCAGATGAGTTTATTGTTGGTGTTGGTTAAAGTAATGATTACATGATTGCGTGGGTTTGAGGCTGATACTGCTATTGTTGTATTTGTTATATTTGCTGTGGTGTAATTGATTTCGTTTATTTCTTTTTCTTGTGTTTCGTTATAATATTGGCGGTAGTTTTGTTATATGTAATGGACGGATTATTTTCTGTAAAAGGAATTTGCATAATTTATTATTATTTTTTAAGTTGTTGGTAGTATTTTTTGTAATGGTAGCGGAGTTTTCATTGAGTTTTCTGTCTATTTTTATAATTATTATTTGTTTTATTTGTATAAACTTGGGACATATTTTGTCAGAAAATTAGTGATTACCTGTACTGTTAATGCTAAATGAGCGAGTACAAGGGGTGGGTTGGTGAGGGGGCACAGCGCACTTGTCGCGAACAGGGGCTTTAGTACATCGTTTTGTTGTATGACCCAAAGGTTGCCAGCTTTTGCATTTCATAAGGTTAAGATAGTACGGCCCTCCCTTAGTTGTGTGCCATGAACTTCAATTTTTTCAGGTAAGTGATATTTATCAGAGGTAAGGAGAACGATTCCACTAGGCACTGGTTTTTGGTTTATGTATTTAAGGAATTTGAAAATTGATACAACTCTCTGCTCTTTTAAGTGTTCAACGATTTCATAATCTGGGATTGCATTGTGGCATGGTGAGAAAATTGTTCCTTTTGTGTAGTTAAGATTATTGTGGAATTTTATTTCTACATCGTATAGGCCATGTAAGGTTTTTGTTGTTATGACTTTTTGAGCTATGTTGTTGTTTTTTTACTAGCAATAATAGTTGTCCGTTTTTAAGTTCCGATCTATTAATTATTGCGCCGCTGATGGTTTTTTAACGCCTTGTGCACAGCAAAACACAAATGTTTATTTATGGGTTTTTAAGAGTATGTTGCACTTAGAACTAAATATCTTGGGTTATCTTTTGTTGTTGGAGGAACAGTTGGAAATCGTTAGTGGGAAATGCTTGACACTTTTTCTTTTTGATTTGGGACTTGTTGATAACAGAGCAAACCTGTTATCACCCAGGAGGACCTGGGGCATATCTCTTGTAATACATTGTTCAATAATATAAACACTCTTTAATACGTGCACTTACGAAAATGAAGGTGTTAGATAATAGCAATAATCACTAATAGCACAAAAAACACAATCGGTCGCTTTGAGTACCAGTTGAGTACTGCATCACAAATTATTTGTGCTGAGTTACAATGCACGGACGAGAAAATGATAGAAATTACAACAACAATATATATCGAAAACTTGCGCATATGTTTAAGCAAGTCATCAAAATATGTTTCGGATAATATAGAACTGGTAACGAATAAGCGATTTGTTAGGTGATGAATTTTTAGGAAAGGTGCCACGACATCGTTATTTGCTAGCTACGACACTGAAAATAATGGACAAACTAGAATTAAAGAAAGTGCGCCCTTGTTTTAAAAAGTTCAAAATATACTTAATTTTACTATAAATTTACTCAAAGTATGTAAAGTTCCTTTAATTTGAGTAAGTCGTACCCTTCAATTTTAGGACGATCGTACTTAAAATAAGAAAAACTATGTCTTATTTTAAGTTCAAGGCATTTTCCTATATTTTAGTAAAATTGTGCTGAAAACAAGTCATTTTTTGACTTTATAAGTGAAAGAAGTTCAATTTTACTTGGTTTAAGGACAATATTTACTTAAACTTTCAGCAAGTAAAAATTTATTCAATTTAAGGATGCCTCAACCTTATGCGAACCGACTATTTACTTAACTCAAACTTTAATATAAGGTCATGCTTCCTTATTTTAAGTTCAAGCATACATGGATTGTTTCTCTTTACTCTAATGCAAGCAGACATGAATTCTCTCAAAATAAAGCAGCGATAATCATATTTTATTGAACAGTGACAAGTGAGTGATGGAATTTCTTTATGTTCTATAAAATATGTCAAATACAAATATGGAAATTGTTTTCGAAGGGGAAAAAGTGTACAAAATATTGGAATTATTTGATTTAATAGATTTGTACGATTTACTGGAAGGTAGGTGTGAAAATAATATTGTGAAATAGATACAAGTGCAAACATGTGCCTTTTGAAAATGCACATGTACATAGTACATTAAATTATTGTGCAGCATTACCAAAATTAACTGTTAACTATACATATGCATGTATGTACATATGTATGTTTGAATATATTTCACAAGAAAAAAGGCGCCGCGAAGGTTTTTGCTCTGTATTAATTTTTTTTTTTTTTTTAAGAACACAACATTACGGAGGAAAGTTTAAAGTTTATCAACCAAGACTCGGAAACTTTTATGTTCCTCGATCACGGAATACTAAATTTATACTAAAATTAAGCCAACAAGATTTTATTTTTCGAATTTAGCGGACAAAATTATACAACTTTTCCCAAAGGAATAAGGTAATGCATTAGATTAAAAATTCCAAGCGAAGCCAGGTCCTTCTCCACTTGGTCCTTTCAACGGAGTGGAGTTCTTCCTCTTCCTCTGCTTCCCGCGGCGGGTACTGCGTCGAATACTTTCGGAGCTGGAGTGTTTTCATCCATCCGGACAACATGACCTAGCCAGCGTAGCCGCTGTCTTTTAATTCGCTGAACTATGTCAATGTCGTCGTATATCTCGTACAGCTCATCGTTCCATCGAATGCGATATTCGCCGTGGCCAACGCGCAAAGGACCATAAATCTTTCGCAGAACTTTTCTCTCGAAAACTCGCAACGTCGACTCATCGGTTGTTGTCATCGTCCAAGCCTCTGCACCATAGAGCAGGACGGGAATTATGAGCGACTTATAGAGTGTGGCTTTTGTTCGTCGAGAGAGGACTTTACTTTTCAATTGCCTACTCAGTCCGAAGTAGCACCTGTTGGCAAGAGTAATCCTGCGTTGGATTTCCAGGCTGACATTGTTGTTGGTTCAAAGTTATGACTATCAACAGTGACGTGAGTCTTGTCCTCGTTCACTGACAGACCCATTTGCGTTGCTTCCTTGTTCAGTCTGGAAAAAGCAGAACTAACGGCGCGGGTGTTAAGGCCGATGATATCAATATACGCCAATACTCCAGCAGCTGTACACTCTTATAAAAGATTGTACCTGCTCGATTAAGTTCTGCAGCTCGAATAATTTTCTCCAGCAGCAGATTGAAGAAGTCGCACGATAGGGAGTTGCCTTGAATGAAACCTCGTTTGGTATCGAACGGCTCGGAGAGGTCCTTTCCGATCCTGACGGAGCTTTTGGTGCTGCTCAACGTCAGTTTACACAACCGTATTAGTTTTGCGGGGATACGAAATTCAGACATCGCGGCATAAAGGCAGCTCCTTTTCGTGCTGTCGAAAGCACCTTTGAAATCCACGAATAGGTGGTGTGTGTCGATTCTCCTTTCACGGGTCTTTTCCAAGATTTGGTGCATGGTGAATATCTGGTCGGTTGTTGATTTACCAAGTCTAAAGCCACACTGATAAGGTCCAATCAGTTTGTTGACGGTGGGCTTTAATCTTTCACATAATACGCTCGATAGAACCTTATACGCGATGTTGAGGAGGCTTATCCCACGGTAGTAGGCGCAGATTGTGGGGTCTCCTTTTTTATGGATTGGGCATAGCACACTTAAATTCTAATCGTTGGGCATACTTTCGTCCGACCATATTTTGCAAAGAAGCTGATGCATGCACCTTATCAGCTCTTCGCCGCCGTGTTTGAATAGCTCGGCCGGCAATCCATCGGCCCCTGCCGCTTTGTTGTTTTTCAGGCGGGCAATTGCTATTCGAACTTCTTCATGGTCGGGCAATGGAACGTCTGCTCCATCGTCATCGATTGGGGTATCGGGTTCGACTACTCCTGGTGTTGTGCGTTCACTGCCATTCAGCAGACTGGAGAAGTGTTCCCTCCATAATTTACGTATGCTCTGGGCATCGGTGGCTAGATCACCTTGAGGGGTTCTACAAGAGTATGCTCCGATGCTTTGATTTTAGGTTTGCTTATTAATTTACTGTTTACAGGATACTTACTACTTATACAAAAAGTGTAAAAAGCCAAGTGGAAATTTATACGCGCACTACCACAACAGCATTTACAAACTACGAAAAGTTAATCCTGAATCAGTGAAACTGCATTCGTGTCTTTCGTTGAATTTAGGTAAAAACCTTAATACAGATTTATATTCAAACGAAAACGAAGCGAAATATTGGCTTAAAAACAACATTGAGCCGTACGATAAAGTGGTAGAATACTGGAATATTACATACGAGACAAGACAAATGTTTTTTAATTCAACAATTACAACAAACGATATTTTAACAGAGTGGCCAATTCTAAAGCAACAGTTTGGATATTGTTTGGTAAAACGTCGTTTTGTCTATGTGATTATTTAATTACAAGAGATTTGTTTGTTTCATAGATCGAGTTGGACTTTGAAAAAAAATATCCTCTAAAATCAAACTGCTTGTTGGAAGAATGGGAAAATCTCGTAACCAAATTGATACCGCGTTTTAACAATTACGTCAAAGACAAATATAGTCTTCAATTATTGGAAAATTTAACAACCAATATTGATAAAGGTTAGCTTCAATTGCTTTACATTATGAAATGTATCAAGGAGTAATAATAATACTCTTACTTATATTTGCTTTGTAGATACACGTGATGTGATTGTTTCCTTGTTGCTTCATAGTATGTTAAAACCGACTCATCGCAAAAAAAAAAACAAGAAAACAACTTTATTTGAGTCCAGAGAAGAATTTCTTATACATGCTGCTACCAGGCAATAGCTTCAACATAAGATACTCGTAATTGAAGGTATCAATAAGTGCAAAGCTGGAGAAACAGTTCAACCACATTTGTGCGGAATCGGTGAAGATGATATAAATTTGACGCAATTTTATGTATTCTTCGCTAACAACTATTACAAAGTAGGAAATTTTCGCAACGTTAGATTTAGAATACCCAGCAGAGTGCAAACAAGTGTGGGAGTTTTTGGCGAAATATTTCTTTAATTTGACACACGAAAACTTGAGCTGTGTTTCATCGCTTATTAGCGATCCCCTTAATTTAAGAAATGGTAATCTGTTTTGTCTGTGGTGAAATATTTTTTCAATGTGAAAAGTTATTACACATCTGCAGTATGTTCATCATAAAGGTGCTGTAGATTATTTCCAATGCTGTTTTCTAGAGTGTAAACATAAATTTAATGATTTTAAGTCATTTCGTCGCCATATGAGAAATGCGGAAAAAAGCATGGACATAGAGATAGTGAAACTGCATTTAATATTTCTATTGATTCTGAAATCAATTCAAGTCAAAAAAAAGAAAAATAGAAAACAGTACTGAAAAACCAACATCAAATGTAAACTTAAATTTTTTAAAAGAAAACTGTTTAAAATTTACATTAGAAAAATATTCCAGCAACTACTTGCTCCGAGAGGAAGTAACGTTACTACAAAAAAATATAACAAATCTTATAACTTGTCCAATTAGTGAGGAATTGGAAAAAATTGTAAAAAAATTAGAGTCAGATCTTAGTGAAGTTCGTGAGAATTTAAATGAGCTAATATCGTTTTGTAAGGCACCATTCGCCAGTTTTTCTTCAGAGCATTCATTTGTTAAAACGTTATTAGATTCAGATATGTACGAAAAACCTTCTGTAATCCAAATTGATAATTCACTTTCTAACTTGGTTTCATGTAATTCCAAAGCAATAGATGAATCAATAGCAGCAGGTATTTTGTTTCCAATAAAATTCCAACTTAAAAAATATTTTGAATTACCGGAAGTGTATGAAAAATTTCAAAATAATAAAGCTATTTTATCAAGAAGTGTCTCACTTAAAAATTTTATAAATGGATCGCTTTGGAAGCGAAAATGCCAAAATTCTGAACGTATTATGATTCCTATTTTCTTGTATTTCGACGATATAGAATTAAAAAACCCCTTGTTACATACGTCCCGAATTTTGAAAAAATCGATTTTTTTTATAGTTTATTATTCTTTATAGTTTTAGGCGTATTTCTGTGAAAGTCAATTTAAAAATTCCCCATAGATACAAAGTTATGGTAGAAAATCAGACCCGACGAGGATTTTATACACACAGGTGAAAGTTTAAACGCGTTTTTCTCGAAACTACTTTTCCCGGCACGGTCTGCATGATAACTCATACAGTTTTTAATATTTTTTGATGCGGTTTTTTTTTTAAATATTCGAAAATGTTTTCTCTATAGTCTGTCGAGCCGGATTTTTGATATTTTTATTAAAAAATTTTATAAACATAATTAAAGTGTGACATTTATGACGTAAAACGCATTTTTTTTCTAAATTCCGTAAATTGGAAAATTTTTCTAAATTAAAAAATTCGGCTCGACAGACTATCGAGAAAACATTTTCGAATATTTAAAAAAAAAACCATCAAAAAGTGTTAAAAACTGTATGAGTTATCATGGAGACCGTGGAACAACTTTTTTTTTATTGTACTTTGTGGCACGTGATATTTTATGTACTAATTTTTGTAAAGAAAAATTAAAAAATATTTTTTTTTTTAACTTTAAGTACCAATAAACATTGTATAAAATTTTTTATATTCATTTCTCTTGTTATCCCTTCTTAAAACAGTTTTTCTTTTAGCGCATTTTTGGTGCTGCTGGACGTATGTACATATGTAATCCTTTAAGTTCTCACACAGAGCCTATTTTAGCAGCTTATTATTCTTCGCCTTCAGTACCTACTTGTTTAAATCATAAATTAAAATTCAGTTTTCCAGCAGCTTTATTTAAATCAAAAGACGTAAAAATATTCGGAAATGATCGATGTTTATACAAATTAATTGAAATATTTAACGATTTAGAACAAAATGGATTGCAAATAAAAGTAAATAACCAAGTTAAAACTATTTATTTTGCACTAGGTCTTGTTTTGGGTGACAACTTGGCTCTGAATTATATATTAGGTTTTTCACGATCTTTTTCTTTTAACTATTTTTGTAGATTCTTTAAAACAAGCAAAACAGCTCAATAAGTTTCTGACAAGCTACGCAACAAAGAAAATTATGATTCTGACGTTCAAATTAGTAACGTACAACTAACAGGTGTCAGAGAAAATTCGATTTTCAATAAATTGCATAGTTTTCATGTTATTGAAAATTTCGCCGTCGACCTTCTGCATGATATTTTTGAAGGCGTTCTCAATTACGATTTATGTCACATAATAATGTATTTTATTGAAAATAAGTTTTTTTATCTAGTCTTTTTAAACTGTGAAAAAGCTAATTTCGATTATGATTTAACTGAAAAAGGTAATAAGTCACCGCCACTCAAAACAGAACACCTAAAGAACTTTAAACTTAAAATGACCGGGAGAGAAATAATGTGCTTTATATACATTTTCCCATTACTCGTTGGTGAAAAAATACCTAAAAATAATAAAGTATGGTTATTTTTATTAAATTTGAGCGAACTGGTTGATTTAGTGCTTTTTTCAGAATTTTCTGAAATGGACATTCAAAGCCTCCAAGAGCATATCATGCTTCATAATGAGCAATATCTTCATTTATTTAACCTAAACACCATTTTTAATTCACTACTGTAAAATAAAAAGAGAATCTGGACTATTGATAAATCTTTGGACGTTTTTGTTTGAGGGCAAACATAGACAATTAAAAACGTATGCAAAAAATACAACATCGAGAAAAAACATATTATTATCTTTGGCAAGGAAACTTACATTTTGTTTTCCTGAATTTATACAAAGTTTTGAAATTTTAGAATATAACTGCAGCAACCGACAATACTCTTCGAAAACTTCAACATATTACAATGAATTTAAAAAGCACTTCACAATTGATATTACAGATGAAATAATTTGTTATTCATTTGTAAAGCGATATGGCACAATATTTAAAAAAGATTTTATAATATTTTTTTATAAACCAAATTTACAGCGTACAAAATTTTTGAAGTCTTTAAACTAGAAAATAATATAAATTTGCTATGCAATGAAATCAAAATTAATAAATTTGAGAGCCATTTTCAATCCTATTTAACAGGAGGAGAATTGCAAAACGTTTATACATGTATTTAATTTAAAAGATATTATTTTCCCTATTATTAAGTATTATAATGTAAATAATAATAAGTATTTAAAACCTAAGTTTAATTTTTAAGAACAATGAAATGAAATCAATGAAAAAAATAAGTTTTAAAAACATAAGTTTAATTTTAAGAACAATGAAATGAAATAAATGCAGAAAATAGGTTTTTGCATTTTTATTTAAGGCAATTCCATTAGTATTAAATGTAAAGACAGGGAGACTTAATTCTAGAGTCAAAGACCTTTTAATCTAAGGAAGTCGTTTTTATTTGATGGCCTTATATTAAGAACGTCTTTACTTTAAATTAAAGACAACAATGTTCTTCGTTTAAGAAAATTTCCTTTAATTTAAGGCAATATTTTCCTCTTTTTAAGAAACCATATGTACTTAAAAGTAGAATCGTGTTTCCTTAACTTAAGGAAGACATTTCTTTAGTGCTATTTCATTTCCATTTTTTCCTTAAAACAAGTAAATTTTCCATAGTTTTAGGACACATTTGTTTCAGTGGAGCTATTGATTTTTTAATAAAGGTTAAAAAGAGAGTTAACAAGCGCTATCTATTTAAGTGTTATTTCTATTCAATACTAAATAAATTAAATTAAATTGAAAAAATATCTTGATATTTCCTCAATAATTTTAGTGATAAATTTTTTATTTACAGTGTTTTTGGGCTTTGGGGGCCTGCTTTGAAATTGCTTTGGCCTTAGCGATATATCCAAACTTTGGATGGCGATGGCTTTTGGGCTTCTCAACGGCACCATTGCTGTTATTTACTTCTCTAACACCGGTAAATATATACACTTATTCTCTTCATATAAAAACTTCTAAGCATATTGTATATTGTAAAAATATTTTAACTTTTCATTTTTTTTATACAACAATATTAAATTCTAAATTAGTAGTGTGTAAAGATGAAATGTGTGAAAATTTACTTCTAACAATTAATTTTTGTAAAAATAAATTGAATTTTCAAAATAATAAAATATATTAATATTAAGACGAGAAAATAAATCTTTTGAAATCAAATTAGTTGAAAAAACTGTCTCATTGCACACATAGTAAAAATATTTAACCTATTAAATGGTTTAATTAATCTCTATATCTACTTAAGCTTATAGAAAAACTAAACTATCTGAATCAAAAAATATTGAAGTTTTTAATAATTAAAAAATATATAATTTTTACATTTTATTAAAATTTTTTGATAAAAAATAAAAGAACTATTAGCGTTTAGATTAAGCCATACAACTTCATGATATATAAAGTTCAAGATAACATATATTTTACTCTTGAAACATGCTGCTAAAGAGTATAATAGTTTTGTTCACCTAAAACTAATGGAGGTAGATATAGGGTTATTTATATACATATATATATATATATATATATATATGAATGATCAGAGTTACGAGATGAGTAGAAATCTGAGTGACTGTCTGTCTGTCCGACCATCCGTCCGTGCAAGCTTGAGTTAAAATTGAAATATTTTGATGTAACTTGCTATTCCACGCCCACAAAAAACTATTAATCGAAAACTTATAAAGTGTCATAACTAACTGTAATTGGCGTAGGGTATTGTTATAGTAAGAGACACCTCCGGATAAGAGATTCTAGTAAGGACTTAGCCTCATAATCTTTGCGTCACTTATCCTGCACAGAGCACCAAAAACAAAAAAGCCTTACTTTTAGAGCGAGAAAAAACATATCAAAAACGAGTCAGCCAAAATAAAATATTAATAATAAAAATATTCTGAAAATCCCTACATTCCAAAACATCTGCAGACCACTCCTCACACAAAGACGAAGACCACATATAGCAGCAGCAACAACAACAAATACAATTAGACAAGCAACAACATATTCAGTAAACACCCAGAGGCCCAGAGTTTGTTCTGCTGCTTTTCCAATAACGACAACAAAAACAACATAGCAGTATGAACCTCAGTCTACAAAATCAACAAGAAGCATCTAATTCTCAAACCTCAGTAGTAAGTCCTCTTCAGGTAGGGATATATACTGTCGATTCAAGAAAATGATCACGTGGCAGCAAATAGTCCCAAACCTTCCCAAAACCAATGACCATGGACCAATATTGGCTTAGTAATCAAAACAATCTCAAAATTCAATTTCCTACCACATACACATACCCCAAGTGGAAACGCTCCTATTAGCGGTAGTGTTTCTGAACCCTCAATCGAGATGTGTTAGATGATCTCACTACTTAACTCCTTGACGTATTAATTAGCGCAACAAAATTCGCTTCCAACTGTTCGCACGCAACTTGCACTAAACAAACCAGTTTTGATGCTTACGAACTGTCGCACACTTCTTTCACAAATTTACATAAAATAAAATACTACGATTTAATACGATCATTATAAAATTGATCTGCAGTAGATAATGCACTCAACTGAACCTTATAGACTTTTCGGTAACAAAAAGCATCAATATAATAGTGTTAATCACAAAATCTCTGAAAACTGATTGGAGTCACTTTCGATATTCAGTGACTTCAACAAATAACTGAGCTACCTATGAAAACAAGCGAAGACATTATTGTAGCTGAGTCTCAAAAAAAGTGTAAATTAAAAACGCCGTGCGCGAAAAAACAACAGCGCGCCAGTTGTTTCTTCTTTTCACAACGTGGCGCCAATTGGAGATTCCAAGTGTAGCCAAGTTTTTCTCCATCTGATCTTTCTAAAGAAGTGAAGGTTTTCCTCTTCCTCCACTCTCAGAGCCGGATTATTTTCATCCATTCGAACGACATGACCTATCCAGAGTGGCCGCTGTCGTCGCTCGTACAGCTCATCGTTCCATCGACTGTGGCATCCGCCGTTGCCAATGGGCAAAGAACCGCATAAGTTTTGTCTCAAAAATAAAATCGTAACGCCGACTCTCAGATGTTGTCATAGCATCTGTTGGCAAAAGCTTTTCTGCGTGGTTTTTCAATGCTACAATATCAGACATGGTGTTAATAATGGTTCCAAGATAGACTAAATTATCTACGACTTCGAAGTTATGACTGTCAACAGTGACGTGGGAGTCTAGTCGCTAATGCGACGACTGTTTGCTTTATGACTGGAGATATTTCGTCTTGCTCTTGATTACTATCACACCCATTTGCTTCGCAACTTTATCCAGTGTGGAAAAAGCAGAACTTAAGGCGCGGTTGTTGAGGTTGATGAGATCATTTAGTTTCGTAAAATTTTTGTCTGTAAATGTCTCTTCAACTCTCGGTATCTATCCCATCCCGCACGTGTTTTGGTCTGTTTTCAGCTGTTCTTTTGCCTTTTCCAACGGTTTCGACACTTGCATTTTACAAAGTTGATGATGAGTGCTCTCAGAGAGCAGGAGTGCAAGTCGAGTGGAAAATCTTTCGCCTGTCTGTTGTGACAGCAGCTTCTCGACTTCGAACCTTTCTTGTGTTTTATTGACGTACGTGTTTAGCAGCACAGATGCTAACAACAAATTGGAAAAATAAATACGGAAAGTAATTATAACTATTAAAAGTAAGAAGGGAATTACAACAAGTAAAGAAGGGCTAAGTTCGGGTACAACCGAACATTTTATACTCTTGTAACTTGAATCAATCGAAGCCAGGGAAATACTTTAAGGTGTAAAACTAATCATATAGATTAAAGTCAGCCTCTTGTTCGAAAGTCCTGATATTACTTATATGGGGGCTAGAACAAGTTTTCGCTCAAATTTATCTAATTTAGGCACAAAGACACACTGTTATGAGTAAAACACGCTAGCTCATTTCCATTGAGATAACTCGCATATTGGCCGATATATGCGGTAAAAAGTCACGTGGAAATTCGATTTTCTTTATATTAGATATATGGGGACTAAGGGAAGTCTGATTCAACCCATTTTTGACATACAGACATACCATTTTACCATCGATACCATACTATCCCTGAATTTCAATTATATATGTATCTCAGACACTGACCGATATTTTATAACAAAAGTCAACTATAGGTACTGGGGTCTAAATATTCGGTGCCTAGGGTCTTGAACAGTTTTTATTGGATTTGAACAATTTTTGGTTATAAGGTGGCATACACTAAAGGTATTATTCGTGCAAAGGCTTGTCTCGTTATATTAATTCCTTCTTGATTTGTGTACTGGAAACTAAACGAATCAAGTGGAATTTAAAATTGTGCTATATGGGACGTAGGCGTGGTTATTTTCCGGTTTCGCTAATTTTCTCAACGTGACATAGGAACATAAAAAGAATGTCACGTACCAAATTTCGTCGAAATCGGATGGTCGGGTCCCGAGATATGGGATTTCATCTAAAAGTGGGCGGAGCTACGCCCGTCGTCCAATTTTTATACCAGCTCCCATAAAACTCTGTCATACCATATTAGCGCTAAAATTTAATGTCTCTGGCGTATTTAGTTATTGATTTATCGCGCTTTTAGTAGCGTTATATGTGGATGGAGCGGTAGGAGTTTTGTAATATTCATGCTAGTCGAAGATATGTACTATACATTAAACTTGTTAGAGGGCTGAGTCACGCCGACTTTTTCAAAAAATTTTTCCCACAGGTGCTCCTAGCTACTGCGATCCACTGCACCAAATTACAGTTATATATCTTAATTTAGTGAATTTAGTGCTTAGTTATGGTTTTCAGTTATTGGCGATTTGTGGGCGTGGCAGTGTTACGATTACGCCCATCTACGAACTCGAATTTTTTTGTGTACTTAGAAACCTATCCACCAAGTTTCATCGAGATATCTCAATTTTTACTCAAGTTACATGACAATCAGCTATTTACGAGAGTTTCAAACTCGCATAGCTGCCGTCTGTTACCTACAAGCTTGGAATTGATTAAGTGCGCAGTTAATCCGGATCAACGCTGCCATCTGTCAAGGCTATAATTCTTTCAGTTTGCAACGTACAAATCTAGAGGCAATGGCGTTTTCAAAATAAAATTTTGCACAAATACTGTGTTGAAGATATTGTATTTCATCTCACGTCTAAATAGTATAGAAATCTGAACATAACTGTTCCAGCTACTGAATGTGTTGAACCCAGTGCCTGTAGCTGACTTTTTACTGAAAATATCGGTCAATCCGTGAGACCTAGTATTGAAATTCAGAAACATGTGTCTGGTTCTAATATTATGTATATAAAAACAAGAGAAAACGTTAAAGAAGAACTAAAAAGAGTTTTGTTTTTGGCGGATATTACTAAATCGACTCACCTAATCGTACTCATCATTTATATATAAATTATATCCTACGTTTCTTTCGGTAAGTTACTATCTATCTGCCCTGTTCAGGGTATAATAACATCTCACGTTGTTTCTCCGTAGATTTTAATGAAAGTTGCATAATTCGTGCTATTTGATATAACTTAAAAATTACACAGTTTATGTCTCAATTTATAGTCGCAAAATTTTCATTGAAAACTATTTTTTTGTTAAATGACAATGGGTTATAATTGCTAGGTATTAAGAAATTTCTAGATATTAGGTTGGAAAATATCTCCCTTCCGCATTTTTGTCTTTTGAATTTCGCGCCTATATATTTATAAAGCGCTACAGAGCTCGTATCTGGCAATACTATACATCATAGGATTACAAAATGACGCTATGAATGATTAGTTTAGATATTGCGTTATTTCATTTTTACCAGAGGTTAAGTAGAAGAATTTGGCACGAACAAAATCATGTATTATACGTAAAAACACATAATCTAGAATCCAGTTGGAAATGTCTCAAGAAAGACATTGTTTTTGAACGGATTATAACGTGACAGAGTGGATTAAATAACCAGGTTACCATAGAACCACTGGCATTACAGGCGTAACCAAAGTTTTGAAGAAAATTGTATGTCTGAATATTTGTACTAATATAAAGACCAAAATTAAGCATAGAGCCCATAGCAGTGATAAAGGTATGCCCTACTCATTCCTATGTGAGATCGCCTCAAAATTAGCAGTAGTATTTAGATTAAAACACTCAACATTTATTACGATTAACAGTTATTATGTTTGGATATAATGGTATATACGAGTATATAAATTAGAGTAGATTTTAAAAATGTTTTGTGGTTTTATGGTATAAATATGTTTTTAATCCTTTGCAATGCTGAATTAATACCCTATCAAACTCAATTAAATTCCGTGTTTAATGTTAATTAAATCGTTTTAACATTTTGTATTAGTGATCTGTGAAAGGTGGTTTTAAACCTCTAGAAGCTCACTTCTTCAGCGGAATAGCATTACCATTCCTCACAGTCTACCCACCATCAACATTTCTGTGATAATCCAGACCAGTAACATTTTTGCGAAAAGGCTCCTATTATGTGGACTAGTGACGATCTTTCCTTATACAGCGCCCAGTCGTCACTATAGCCTCTTCTTCGGTTCAAGATTGAAGACGGTTCCATATTCCCATTTTGTCCGTCCTTCTCTTCCGTCACCACTGGAGATTGCGGCTCAATCGCCGTGGTTTCCGTCAAGAGTCTCCTAAACACTTGTGTGTCAATGCTTGCCAATATGGTTCCTCGGTCTTGTCCAGCCTAATCACCCTCCAGTCATGCGTGAATAGGGAAGGATAGCAAAATCTCCTCCACTAATTCTTCCATTCTTACCTCCTATGACCGGACACGCTAAGCTCTACTGAATAGTTACTACTACTAGACAGCCTGCTGGCTTTCGCAGCACTCCAAATTTTTGGCTACAGACGCACATAGGAGCATTTGGTCTCAAAAACCGGACAAAATTATTTAAAGTGATTTTATGAATGAAAATGAATAAAAATGCATGATTATACAATATATAATAATGCAATATATTAAAATAAAATAAGTAGGAAAGGACTAAGTTCGGGTGCAACCGAAAATTTTATATTAAATATATTTGAGAAGGGGGTAATGCCGACTAGATTTTATCTACTTTTGCTCATCCCACATACTACTAATATGCCACATACTCAAAAAAATGTTCCCTCAATTTCATTTAGGTACCTTACATACAATCAGCTATCATATGGAGAAAGGTCAATTGGATGTCCGAAAATCTTGGTAATAGTTATATAGGTGGGGGTTGTGTTGGAGGCGGTAAGTTCTCGCGCAATTGTATCTTTTTTAGGAGCAAAGATACACTGTTATGAATAAAATAGGTTCTGCAATTTTCATTGAGAAATTTTCAAATATTGGCGGATACATCCTACATAAAGTAACCCAGAAGTTCTAAAATCTTTATATTAGGTATATGGGGGCTCAGGAAAGTATTGACCCGATTCAACCCATTTTTGACACAATGAAATACTATTGTAAGAAAAGGATTCTGTGTGAATTTCAATTTCATATCTCACACATTGAACGATATTTTCGGTCAAAAGTCAACTATTGGTATCGGGTTCACATATTCGGTACCTAGGGGCATGAACAGTTTTGGTTGGATTTAGACAATTATTGGTCAAAAGGTGGCTTACTTTAAGGGAATTATTACCGCAAAATTGTATTCCTTTATATTAATTAATTCCTTATTTGTGTACTGGAAAGTGAAAGAATCGAAAAGAATTTTGAATTGTGTTATATGGGAAGTAGGTGTGGTTGTAGTCCGATTTCGCTCATTTTCACAGAGTGGTACAAATTAAAATAATGTTATGTTCCAAATTTTGTCGGAATCGGTCAGTCGGATCCTGAGATATGGGATTTCACAAGAAAGTGGCACCGCCCACGTCTATTGCCCAATTTTCACACCGGCTGCGATAGAGCCCCCTTATACCATCTATATACCACCCGTATAGAATAATTAAGCAGGATTTCAGTATTTAATTAAAAAATAAAATAAATAAAGCAGAACTAATTTTATGCAACTGACCAACTTTTTACAACACGCTTTTTAAAGGCCGGGAAAATATTTAAGCTTACATGTAAAGTAGAAACCCTGCAGTTTACTAGGAAAAATAATTCATAGCTCGCCCGACACTACCTCGCCCGACACTATAACAAAAACACTAATTTCTAAAAAATTAAAAAAAAAGTTGTTTTTTTAATGATTCATTGTTTTCCCAAAAAAAACATAATAATTCATTAACTAAATTAATTTTTATATCATTAATATTAAATACTTACCATTTTGTCCTGAATCCATAAAAAATATATTCAAGAACTCCGTTCACGCAATAAACAAAACACTTGCAATTTCGAGAACAATGGAGAGTTTCGCGAATAAGCACGTGCGTTCTGAACGAAATCTAGGTTCCGACTACTTGTGTGGGAATATAGCGGCCTGAAGGTCATTCATTTAATTGGTTCAATGTAGAACTGTTATTTAAGTACCAAGAAAAAATCAAATTTGAGTACCATCGCTGAAATTTGTAATTTTCAATTTTGTCCGGTTTTTAAGGGTAAATGCTTCTATGTATGTGCGACGTCTGATTTCAGCTGTTTAGCTGCCGTCAGATGACTCACAGGGCCTCACATAGCATTCGCTGTGTACCTCGTTTCCCCGTTAAACTTCGCAAAGGCAAAGACGAATAAGTACCGCTCTTACCATCGGTAAGCCATGGGCCCACGGTTAAAACATTCCATCAATTTTAATTCACTATTTGTTTAAAATTTTTAATAACATAAAACTCAAATACAATTACGGAAGGGCTAATTTCGAGTGCAACCGAACATTTTATACTCTTGCATCTTGCAGAAATCAAAGCCAATTATATATACCTTAAGGTGTAAAACGCCGAGGAACGGAATCTAAGCAATTTTACTCACATACCATATATAACACTGGGCGACGTATTCGGCATAAATTTTGTTAGAAAATCGAAAATCATTATATCGTCACCTGAAATGCAAAATAACGTAACAACATTTTCAGAAATTTACAGTGGCATGAATGAAACACGGAATAAAATGGAACATGAGTGAAACAAAATATTAATATTGGATAAAACTGGTTTATATATGACCGCAGAACCAGAAAATGTTGAACATATTTAATATTATGTATGTAATTTGAAGTAGTGAAGCGTAATCAATAAGACACTCAATTTCGAATTTTTTGATGAAACGTTATTTTGCATTTCAGGTGACGATATGTAGTATATGGGAGTTGGGGTAGTAACGACCCGATTTTATCAATTTTTGTTAATACCACATTCTAAAAAATGTTCTTTGATGAAGTGAAAGAATCAAGTGGAATTTTACATTGGACTATTTTGACTATATAGGCGGTAGGCGTGGTTGTTGGCCAATTTCGTCCATTTTGTGTCATTACAGTAACACAGATATGGGAGAAGAGCGCTGTGTATAAAATTTTAATTTTTTTTTTAATTTAATGTCTCTGGCGAATTTAACTGTTGATTCAACTGAATACGTTTGAACTGAAGTGGCAAATTGTTGCAACTCGAAGGAACTCGTAAAATCAAGAATTATGCCCCCTTTGTATTCGATAGCTGCGTCAGAATCAGTCAGGTTTCATTACACAGTTTCGGCGCATGAATGAAGATTGTTAAATATAATAATGACAGATCCAACTTTGAGGCGCAAATGACAAATCTCGCCTTCTTCCTCTTTGTCAAGACGATCGATCGATTTGTATGAGCGCAAACCTCCCGGAATTTGACTATGAATCTTCCAGTTTAAGTCATTAACATCTGTATTTTTGCCAGCTAAAATTGCGCGTGCACTCAAGCAATAGTAGTTACGATAATTTGGCATGCGAAGTAGCTATCGTGTCGTCCATCATTTGATTCCAGTGATTATCATATTTCAGCAATTGCAGTTGCCCGCATGCTTCTCAAACTGTACCATTCACAATACGCAATGACTCAAATGAAGCTGAATCAATAGCAACCGAAACCGATTAGCAAATAAAGCTATTAGATTATTTTGTGTGGAAGACTTTGCCAACATAATTATGCTGACTTGTCATGAGCTATCATAGCTTGCATATTGAAATAGAGGCATTGCCAGTTCATCGCTTTTTTCATTCACAATGGCAAGCTTTTTTCAAAAAAAGTAGTGCGCAATAGCGAGAAACCTCTTTTTGACAGATGAACATGTAAACAAACCAAAATTACCGATTTTTTGGATGAGTATTGAGTTACATTTCTGACAAACATGAACACTTGTTTCCAGTTTCTTGCATTCAAGACCACAAATAAATAAAATAAGTATATTTGTATAGTATACTAATATTCCGTTTACAAATATGAAATTTCAAACTAAATTGTACATCAGCTGATTGTTCTTGACCGCTTTGCCAACACAATTCATTTTTAAGTGAATATATGAAATAAGCTAAGTGCGTTTTATTTGTTTATGATTTCGTTATTAGCTTGTGATGGTCAAATAAAACACGTCTAATATTAAGGCATTTTCGTATATAGTATTTTCTCGCAAACGCATCACTGACGCAAGTTGAGAAACAACTTGTCAATGTGAATGAAATGTTGGAGGTGTTTGCGCTGGCTGTACTGTATTATCTGAGTTGAAATACACTCTTTGGCCTTCTCCAAATGAATTACGAGATGCACAACAGTCGGAAAACTTTCATGAATTGCAAAAGTAAATATCTTACAAAGCGCTTTATTGCAGTTCACATATCGGCCCATTTGATACTGCTGATCTCATATCGTTCAAGGCCAATAACCGCAATGTTGCTTTCCTTGATGACGTACTTGACGTATTTGATCAATTTCACCAAGCTGCAATAGTCAACATTGATATGAGTTTGGAATGTGAATTAGACAATAATGGCGAATATAGTATGATCCATGTGTTATCAATTTCGATATTCACTGCTCTAAATTAAATGCTGAATGCTCTGCCATTGTCGTCTGGTGAGTACCGATATAGTGGATATCCATTATTTCCAGTTTGCGTTTCCGAAAGAAAAGCACATAGATAGTGTTTCGTGTATTTATTGTCAGACGTACAAACCGTAGTGAGATTGTGGTGTCCGCTAGGTCCATGAGCCACTTCGTATCAAGAATACGAAATTTTACTGAATAATTTTTAATAAACAAACAATGTTTTATATGGAAAAGTGACTTTTTGGAAATTTACGCTCGAAACTCGATTAAATATAAATCTTTTCGGAATTTTGTTTTTTACAAACTATCCTCATGGGATTCCTTTCAGGTCATTTTTCATTTCATGCAACGGTTTAGTCAGCTATAGCGAACAGACAAAAACCCAACATATTTTTATATATAAGATTATTAAGAGGAAAGATTTTTTCTTTCTTAAATCGCGTGCGCTGCGAAAAGTATTGATTATAGAACAAAACAATGTACTACACATTTGCAAGTTAACGGCAGCAGCCACACAGAGACCTAAAGATAAATGTAAACAAATTGTATCTTCTCACAGTATTACTGCTTGGTCAGCAGAATACTTTAATTAATTAAAAATCAATACATCACTTGTTTTGATAAGTAAGCAAAATTCAATATTCCATTATTTGTTTTGATAATGAGAATAATTGGAAATCCAATGCTCTGGCATTTCATCACTTAATGTAATGCCAAAGCATCTTTAGTAATAAGCATAGAATTATAAGAATATAAATATAAGTGATGTTACTAATAAAGACCAGTGGATAATCGGCAACCGTTTTGAGTGATCATCTTGATGATCAAAGCGCACCACATATTATCACGCTCAAATCAACACTTGTGTTTAATTTCTGCCGCGCATAGCGGAACGGAACATATTTTTTTAATACTTCCCACACAAGGGAAGTTAATTGGCGCCCAACGTTAAGGCACGTGTTCGTCGTATAAAGGGAGAGAAATGTATCCCTAGAACCATAACGGTCGCGATTAGTGAACACTAACCGGTAAACGTACATAAACCTCATGCGAGAGGTAGTACATATGTGAATAACGCATTAGAAATTAAAAAAAAAAACAAGTATCCCAAGAATAGGGAGAAAAGCCAAACCAAACTTGAAGTAAAGTAAGCAAAAACTTCATTGCTTGTTGTGTTGTGACAATCGCAGAATAAATAAGAACAAAATTTTTTTTTTAAATAAATTTAAAAAAAATGAACAGTGAATAAAAAATTAAAGAGTGACTTAAATCACAAAATACAAATATTTAAAAAACAAAAAAACATCATTAGGCATTGCACGTCAAGCAGCGGCGTAGCCATCGAGGGAAACCAAGGACTAAGGAAATTACAACACACCAAAATAGACACACCAAAATAGACAATCAATTTTAGCAATTAAGTTTAAACTATTAAGAATCATTGAAGGCTCGACCAGCCAAGTAATAAAATATTTTGAAACCGCGATTCACCACCGCAAGGGGGACCCTCCGGTTTATAAAAAAACTCAATTCTGCGATTCTGAACTTCAGACCCTCCAGAATAGAAGAGTCTCCTTTTCTAGAAAGGATCAAAAAATAAAAATTAAAATAAAAATTTGAAAAAAAATAAAAAAACATAATGACGGATGTTCTACCAATTGACTTGAACTATAACGAAATAGACAGAATAGTTAGAAATCCTGAAGGATTTTTATTAGTCGATAGCATTAACAAAAAAGAAAGGGATGTAAATAAAGATAAACTTAAAATTAAATGTATGGAGAAAGTTTGTAAATATATAGGAAAAGATAAGAAGGCCACACTTGAGGATTATTATAATCAGGAGACAGTTATGTCTGAGACTATAGAGATGATAGAAGTATCAAAAAAGGAATATTTGTTTTAAATGGGGAGTAATGCAAGTGCTCCAAAATACGAAAGGTTGCATTATTGCGATTATTGTAAAAGCAACCATAAAATTAAAAATTGCCCATATTTAAAGAAAAGGAAAATTAATAAATAGAAATGGCTTTAACTAGCGAAAATGAGACCTTAGGAGCAAGACTAATTGCCGCAACGAATGCATCACTTAGATTCGAGATATCTGAAATGCGCAGACAAATAGAAGACTTAACGAAGTCTACAACAATAACAGATTACAAACCTGAAGTAATAAATTCAGAGATTCGCTGTGACGAATCCCTAGAAGTAATAAAGTCTTTACCAGAATTTGGGGGAAAACAGAATAAATATGTTAGCTGGAGGGAATCGGCTAACAATGCGATGAGTTTATACGTAAGAGGCAGCCGTAGGTATTTTGCTGCATTGACAATATTAAGAAATAAAATTACTCACGATGCTAATGACATTTTGTCCAACCACGGAACGGTTTTAAATTTTGATGCTATTCTAGCACGATTATGTAGATTTCGCTTACGCCGACAAGCGACCAGCTCATATAATTGAGCAAGAAATAAGTATTTTTCGTCAAGGCAATTACTCCATAATCGAATTTTATATTAAGGTTAATGAGAAATTAACATTGCTAATTAACAAAACGATAATGACTTACGGATCAGATAGTGCCGTAACTAAAGAATTTAATGCTAAAAATAGGCGGGATGCCTTACGCACATTTTTAACGGGGCTAAACGGAAACTTAGCAAACATTTTATTTTCACTATCGCCAAGCGACTTACCAAATGCTTTAGCAAAAGCACAAGAATTAGAATCCAACAATATGCGAGCTGCATTCGCATTACAATTTGGAAAAAACTATTCAAATCCCAACAATAATAACAAGCAACATACTTCTAACAACAGATTCAATAATGGTAATTTTAATAATAATTTACGGTTCCCACAAGTCCAACCACAAAGGAATTATAACCAAAGAATGGGATACCAGAATAACCAACCACGACCTACACCAATAGATGTCGACTCAAGCATCCATACACGCAACCGTATGTTGCAAAAGCCAACAACATTTAACCAAAACAATTTAGAAAAAAGGCCACATGGAAGTACACAACAGAATGTGCAGCCACCGACTAAGACACAGCGCATTAATAATATTAAGGAGGATCATTTTTTAGGCCAAAATTAACTCTGCCATATATATTTCTAGATGACAGGGTTACTGGTCAGAATTTTGAAATATTAATAGATACAGGAGCAACCAGTTGCTATATTAAATCGGGAATATACAAAAATAAAAATAAATTGGACATACAAAAAAGAGTAAAAACAATTAATGGCTTTTCGATAATACGCTATTATCACATTATTCGGTAAAAAACAAATATTCTACGAAATTGAAAATTTGGAAGCAGACCTATTAATAGGATACAAATTTTTGAACGACATTAATGCTGTTATTAACTTGGAAAAAAAGAAATTAATAATAAATAATGAAAAAGAGGAGGATATATTTAGCTTAGGATGCGAATATGAGCATCAAGAAAGTAAGGATGATTTAAAGATTGTTAAGGAGGACGAAAATACTTTGGAAGCAAAGACTTCTAAAGCGCCAGCCGACGGAAATACCGGCAAATATAAAAAAATAAATACTGTGGAACGCAAAAGTTCTACAACGCCAGCCGATGATAATACCGGCAATATAGAAGAGGAAAACTATGTAAACAAAATTATTTTAGAGGAAAAGTTCTCTAAAGCGCCAGTCGAAGGAAATACCGACATAAACGAAGATGAAATTAAAAATTTAAGAGAGGAAATTAGAAATGAAATATATCAAATACATTCTTCAATAAATATGAATTTACCGTTTCGAACGGATATAAAAGCGGAAATAACGACAATTGTTGAAACTCCTATATGGAGTAAACAATACCCATATCCTCTTTCTGCTAATTCTTTCATAAACGAAGAGGTAAAAAAATTGATGGAAGATAAAATAATAAGGCCAAGTAAGAGCGCATATAATTCACCAATTTGGGTTGTACCAAAAAAAGGTGTTAATGAAGACGGTACGCCGAAATTGCGAATGGTAATCGATTATAAAAAATTAAATGAAGTAACAAAATCGGATAAATATCCAATTCCGGATAGCAATATAATACTTTCAAATTTAGGAAGTTCGAAATATTTTTCCACAGTAGATCTGGAATCGGGTTTTCACCAGATCCTTATTAAAGAACACGATATTGAAAAAACTGCATTTTCAGTAAATAACGGAAAATACGAATTTTTAAGAATGCCATTTGGTTTAAAAAACTCGCCTAGTATATTTCAAAGGGCGATGGATAATGTTTTAAGGGACTTTATTGGAAAATTTTGTCACGTTTATATTTTCAAAAAACTTCGAGGAACATAAAAAACATTTAAGTATAATAATAGAAGTACTAAAAAACGCAAATATGAAAATTTCATTACAAAAATCTAAATTTTACCAAGAAGAAGTAGAATTTTTGAGATATATAGTTGCAAATAATGTTATAAAGACAGATCGAAAAAAAGTTGAAACAATTTTAAATTTTGCAGTTCCGACAACTCTACGACAGTTACGTAGTTTCCTAGGAATGATTGGATATTACAGGAAGTTTATTAAAAATTATGCTAAAATAGCAAAACCATTAAGAGTTTCACAACATATGTCCAAAAAAATTCAAATCAGACTGGAACAAGAAGGACTTTTGGCAATTGAGAAATTGAAGTCTATATTAGTAGATCAAGTTGAATTAATTCAACCAAATTTTAACGAAACATTTATATTAACAACAGACGCATCAAATGAAGCTATTGGTGGAGTCTTAAGCCAAGGGGGCAAACCTATTACATTTATATCTAAAACATTAAATTCAACTGAAAAAAATTACGCGACTAACGAAAAAGAACTATACGCTATCGTATGGGCATTAAAAAATCTAAGAAATTATTTATACGGAGTTTCAGATTTGGAAATTCATACCGATCACCAACCACTAACATTTGCAGTCTCACCTAGAAATCCAAATGCCAAAATGAAAAGATGCTTTAATTGGAGAATATGGAGCAAAAATTATATATAAACCAGGAAAAACAAATCCCAGGTAGGAAATCACCAATGGCCCAGCCTTTAACCAAGCCATTCCCAAGACTTGGCAAGCTTGGATCAGGCTTGGTATCCAAGCGCGGACCAATAGTGGATGATCATTGGAATGTAACGTGGGGCCAGACCTGGTAACTAGGGCTGGCCCAGGCCGTCTTATTAACACTGGTCCAGGCACTGAAACCAGCGCCGTTCCAGGCTTATTTTTGTTTTTTAATACCTTGGCTTAGTCATTGTTCAGAAGTAATTTGAATAGGTATTTTGTGGATTGGCACATTCAATGAAGAACGATTTATTGGAAGTAATTATATTTAATTGTCTTTATTATATTATTAATATTATATATATTGTTCTACATATACTTTACTAAACAAAACTCCCGATAAAAATGAACAAAAAAATTAACGTTAAAAATTAACTCCTTTTTTTTAACACGAGAAACAGTAAATTCGCAAAATTAAGTTTTCACTGACAGGTGAGTTCTGGTTCAATCCCTCTAAGCTCTTTTTTCAGTTAAACTGCACCAACTTCCTTTTTACGCTGTATGCATCCTCCATCTCTGTCGCCAGCACCTGCTAGCCAATCACTTGTAACCGTAATAATCTTCAATGGTTGATTAGAGTCTTTATATTTTGTCTCAATGAAATCTGGAAACCGAGTAAAAAAATCAATGAAAACCAAATAAGTCAGTCACCATGAATGGACTTCGTATACAAACCTCTCATACACGCAAAAGTCGCTGTTGCACTGAAATTTTTTTTCCTTTTCCTTTGACAACACGGCCTACGCCACTATAATTAAGTTGAACTTCTTTGGCGATTAATTCCTTGAGGATCTTCTTAATGTCTGCAGCGTAATTGGATTCTTTATGCGTTAACACACTCATAAATTCTTTCTGAAAAAAACCACAAAAATATTCTCAGAAAATTGGTAAAGTCAATAATAACGCCTCAAAATATAAATATATTCCAAATAAACTCACAAGTGTCACACGCTTGCTCAAAGCCTTTTCAGGGTCAGCCAAATTGTCCTCATGCATTGGGTCGAGAGTCCTCTCAAAATCGAGGAACTCTTCCAAAGTCTTAATAGGAAAGTTTGTAGATAATCCTTCCCTAGGGGACGCCATGGGTTGAGCTCCAGCAACATGATGCATGGTCATGTTAATCTTGAGCTCTTCGATTTTTCTATTTAAATCGTACTGGATGCATCGCTTTAAGTTTGAGAAATCGTCACGTAGTTTGTACATGAGGTAATCCAATTTAGCATCCAAGTAATCCATGACAAATTCTGAAAAATGAGAAAAAAACAAAGAAAATACACAAATTTCCTCCACAATATGGTTGGTACTTACCTTTAAGAGGATCGCCTATGGCACTCCCCCTCAAACGTGTTAGGCAAGCTATCAATGCCGATTTTTTCTCTGATTTTGTGTCACTGTACGCTGTTCTACCTAATGAAAATGAGAATTAGTAGGTTCAATTTTCCTGAAAAAAAAATTAACACAGCTATTTACTTTGAGACGCTCTAGCCCCGGCTGCCTCATCATCTCTTGGTTGATTTTTATTTCTGGAAACTTCAGCCTCAGGAATTCTCGATGTTCTTAATGTGGAGGACTCTCTTTCTTCGACAATTTGTTCTAAGAGAGAAAAAGTTTGCCTTGACATCATTGCCGCTTGATTTTTGGTTAATTTTCTAGCTCGTTTGGTTTCAGTATCTGAATCTGTGGATTCTACGTTATCACGTTTTTTATAAAGACGTTTGATCCTCCTCTGGGCCTTGTCGTAATTCCCTGTAAAGAGTAGGTTATTTTTTCTCTAATAAAGAAGAATTCATTTATTTCAATTCGATGATAAACGATTGGGAATGCATGAAAAATATTAGTATAACGTTATTCATACGAGCACTGGTGAGAATTTCAACGTCAAATTTCTCCCACGATGATTGTGGAGGACTGAGATCTTTCACTATTGTGTCTATTATACAATATTTATGGGGGGGAGGAAAAGCACAAGTAGTATTGTTGTTTCCATCGGTTCTGGTCACCCACGACGCTGGAACGATTTCAAGGGTTTTTTTCCCAGTCTCAGTAATTTCGTCCAGGAACTCCACAATTTGATATAATTTGCCATCTTCCTCTTGAATACTCATTCTGAGGAAGTAGATGAATATAAAAATGTGTACTTGATTTTTGCTGGTTATATGAAAAGATTGAGGGAAATGTGTAAAATTTTCGACAAATGCTGAGGCAACTAATAAAAGAGGAGAAGAGAATTATACTTCATTCTGAATCAAAAACAATTGGCAAAAATACTTACATACGTGAAATAGCGAATTAATCCAAGCTGTTAAGGAATAATAACTAATTAACGTAATATTCAATGGAAGTATTTTTAAAAAGTATTCTCACAAATGTATTTTGCAGTAATTCTTCGAATAATTAATTGACGTAATATTCAATGGAAGTTTTTTTAAAAAGTATTCTCACAAATGTGTGAATTAACTGTCTAAATTTTTTTATCGTTCAATGTTTCAACACAGTAAATTATGGCGTCAACATCATCAGGCATGATTTTTGGAGGTTATATGAAAAGATTGTGGAAATGTGTAAAATTTTCGACAAATACTGAGGCAACTAATAAAAGAGGAGAAGAGAATTATACTTCATTCTGAATCATAAACAATTGGCAAAAATACTTACATACGTGAAATAGCGAATTAATCCAAGCTGTTATGGACTGCCCACAGGCAATGACGCCGTGCAGAAAAATGACGCAATATGACGCTACCGTTGTAGCGGGATATACGATAACACCAATATTTACAAATGAACCGCCGTTTTTCAAAAATTTGACACTGGATCCGTCTCCTCTCTCTGTACGAAAACCCCCGCAAAAACCATCATACCCATCAAAATTGCACTATTGAAACAATTGACGTTATGAATGCAACAAGGACACAGCATAATACTTTTCTTTGATTTTCATCATTAAACAGTTGGATTTCACAGTACCGATGGTTACCAGCTCATGCGAACCTGCTAATTTGTCAATTGCAAAAATGCCAATTTCTCTTGACGCACAGGGAGCATCAAACACATCATTTAAGGAGTGCAGTTTAAATCCATCTAAGTAAATATCGTCCGTTGACTTTTCACTATGATGGCACTTTGATTTAACCCATAATTTTGAAATAACAAAGAGTTTTTCTGTGGTTAGTTCCACGACATTGTTAGGTTCCTCAGCATGTAGTATCATGTCATTATAAGTTACTGATTTGACTGATGAATATTCTTCACAACTTATTTTAATTGTCTCAGGGAATTTTTCAGGTTTCACATCGCGTATTGCAACACGGGGTCTCACTTTTGCACTGTCTGATGAGTCTAAAGCACTGAGGCGATTGACGATTTGAGCCAAGGGTTTCGCTCGGCTACTTGCAAAATCCTTCAACTGGCCTATAAAATTCTCCCCCCCAAAATGCAGAGTAGTGGCTCACTGAGGTTTTAAAATGAGCTGCGTCATCACAGAGGTGACTGAGGTGATGAATTGTCATTATGACACTGTCTTCTCCATAATAAATTGGCATTAGTTGAACGAAATTATGCAATAGAATCTTTGCCATGGGAAGACCCCTGGTTATGAATTTATCACTGCACAAAACACGACATGCTACATGAAGTAGCAGAAAGTGTTGATATTTGTCATCATCGAGAACAAACTGCAGGACAATGCCACCGGCGTAAAGCAGTAAAAATGAGCACTGAGTTGCTTTCCATTGCCCAATTTCCTCGATATCAAACTCCTTCCTCTGAAATTCTGCCGTTACATAATCTTTCATCGAATTCATTAAATCTGAAAATTCATTCAACTGTTGTGTTGATAATTTATAATTATTTTTCTCCCTCTTCACCCATTTTTCTCCAAGATTTTTCATTACATTTAAAAATAATAAATGCATAATATCTAACGGGAAGTCTTTGACTGGATCAAAATTAGGAATCTGAAGCAATGGTGAAACCAGCAGTTGCTGCGTTTTTTTATCCCTTAAGTGATGATTGACATCTGTTTGAGTGACAAAGTTCTCTTTCGTTCGTAATGCACACTTCAAATCAGGATAAACTCTTCTTCGATTCAGAGTTTCCCCTTGAACTGTACATCTTTCACAGCCATAAAAGGCTGTTGGCCCTTTTATGCACTTGAGGAATGCCCTCGCTGGACTATCCGCAACAATAGCTATTATTTCAAAATTGAATTTACAACCATCGATGGTTATTCCTTCGAGGATTAATTTTTTAGCTTCATCCACGAAATCACCCAAAAAATCACTCACATTTTTTGGCTTGGCATAAAACAAGGCTACCACAAAAGGACTGCAGGTATATTTTTTTGTCACCACCTTCATCGTAATAGGCCAGAGACTTCCCTTGGAATAATGGTATACCTTCAATCCATCTATATGAACTAACACACGTATGTTGTTTTCTTTGTAAACATTCACGTCTATTCGTTCCTCCAAACCATTTCGAATTCCGAGATAAAAAAAGTCCCCAATTTGATCTTTATATGCCATCATCGGTTTGGTTTTTACTCGGTGATTGAAGCCAAGAAGTTTATGGGCAGTGGATGGCACTTCAGTGTGTCCTTCACTACGCAGAATTTCTAAAAATCCACTCACCACTTTCATCTTGATGCTGCCTATATTATCAAGTGTTAGCTAGCGTATTTTCTCAGTGAGGGTCTGAGGTGCTTCAATCTCAATTCCTGAGTTCATCAGGTCGGTCTGTTGAGGGGCTGCATCTGCTCCTGGACTGACAGGTGCTATGGCGTTGTCATCATCGTCGTCAACCGACATAAAACTTGAACACCCTGCGAAACTCTCTAGCGATGTATCTTGTTGTAGAACTCCACTTGAAGATTCTTCACAATTTTCTAAATCTTGAGATGGCTTTGCTTGGTTAGGGCTCCTTTCATCTTTCTGTGCTTGGAGCAAGTTTTTATCAGAAGAATCCGTTGATTCATCACGAATATCCTTATCAGAACTGTCCACACTATTATTATCATTAGAGTCACCAATTTTTTTTAAAAAACGGTATTTTTTCACTCGTTCCCGCGAATTCGAATACCCTGTGGAACTCATGATTGAACACCAAAATGAATTTAATTTGTAGACGTTGACATTTGTGTTCTCGATGGAAGCGCCAACTGGATGTCAATATTATAAATATTGAGAAGTAAATTAAAATGGGGTTAGCAATCAAGCATTATACTATTAGACATTGCAAAGTTTTGATTTCGCAGTAAAGTAAAATCAGGGTGCAGCCTGATTTAAAAGGAATCAAGCCAAGGCTGAATGAACCAGACTTCTTCCAGACTTGGTACAAACTTGGCAACCAGGCTTGATACCAGGGAGGGATCCAAGCCTGGACTTTACCCGGTGTGACTAAGATACCAAGCCTGGTTCAGTCCCGGACTACCAAAGCCTGGTTAACCACGACTAATCCATGATTGATCCGGTCGTGAAGCTTGGCAATTCCTACCTGGGATGTGGTAGCAGATGCTCTATCACGACAATTTCTTAATAATTTATCCGACGAATCGTCAACCACAGTAACTCAACATTCAGCTGAAAGTAGTGATCATACTCAGATACCCGAGACAAAAAAACCATTAAACCAATTTAAACAACAAATTTTACTAAGCAAAAATAGATTTACAATACATGAGCAAATTCAAGAATTTGGAAAAATAAGACATTTAATTGAATATGATACTGTTGATGATTTAATCACAATATTAAAGGAATACATCAAACCAAATATAGTTACGGCAATACATTGCTCAATAGAGGACCTATACGAAATACAAGCGAAAATAAAAAAAACATTTACTAATAAATTCATATATACGAAAAATTTTGCAATTGACATAACAAACAGAGAAGACCATGGAATTATAATTGAACAAACGCATATACGAGCACATAGAAGTAACCAAGAAAATTTGGATCAAATTTGTAAAAAATATTACTGGCCGGAAATGAGGAAACAATTCAAAGAATACGTAAGGAATTGCGACATATGTAATAAAAACAAATATGATAGACACCCTATAAAAATACCAATTGGAGAGGTCCCAATACCTACAGAGGAAGGAGTACAGATACACATGGATATATTCTATGCGCAATCTTTAAAATTCATTACGTGTATAGATAGCTATTCCAAATTTTTGGTTATTAAGCAAATCGAAGATAAGATTAATTTAGAAGATAAAGTGTTAGAAATATTACAAAGTTTCCCTGATATAAAGAAGTTAACAATTGATAATGAACCAGGATTCACTACGGTACAATTTAAGTCCTTGATGCAGAGACTTCAAATAGAAATATTTTTTTGTAACCCAAATCATAGTACCACGAATGGTCAAATTGAGAGGATACATTCAACAATTATTGAAATTTCGCGATGTATTAAACAAGAATATAATTTAATAAGCTTTTCAGAATCAATATTTAGAGCTGTCCAACAATATAATAAAACTATACATTCGGTAACTAATGAGAAACCATTTGAAGTACTTTATAACAAAGTCTCTCATGATATTTTACCAGAAAAACTTTTATCAGCACAAACTAAGATGCTAGAAAGACACAATAAAAATAGAATTAATAAAACATATTTATGCGGAGAAATTATATATGAAAAAATTACAGGAGAGAGAAATAAACTAAATCCTAGATACAAGAAACAGGTAGTAAAAGAAGACTTAGGGAATAAAGTTAGAATTAACTACAGGAATAGAATAGTACATAAAGATAATATTAAATCTTAATCATATATTTTTAGAGGATGATACCCCTCCACATCACTAATTTAACATATTTTAGAGAACTTATAAGTTCAGACACAAATTATTATAATAAAAAACTCAGATATAAAAATTTTGAACAAAATAATGAACAAGACAAGGCATATATTAATGATTTAGACACAGATCCAGAAATAGAACTCATAGAAACTTTATTAGAACAACTACAAATTAAAGATACAAGATATAGGAGAGGAATAAATGAAATAGGTACATTATGGAAGTGGATAGCAGGAACACCGGACCATGACGACCTAGTGTTAGTAAATAATAAATTAAACGAATTAATTGAAAATAATAATAAACAAACAAATTCTAAAATTTTTGAAATTATTAACCAATTAACAGAAACAATTAATAATATTAATGAAAAATCTGATATTAAAATTCTAACGAAACGGAAAAACGGGAATTTTAAACCCGACAATTTTAAATTTAGACGAGATTAAAAACATAATTAAAAATGAACATGGACGATTGACAATAACTGATTTAATAGATATTTCAAAGTTTAAAATTGTACAAAATAAAGATGTAATAGTTATATATATTAAGTACCCAAAAATTATATATGATTGTAAATATTATGAAGTAAGAGCAATTACACAAAAAGATGGCAGATTAATAATTGATAATGAAATTGCGAAATGCAAAAAAGAATATATAAATATAAAAAACTGCAAAAAAGAAATGATAAATACTTATTGTAAAATTAATAATAAAAATACTTGCCTATCAGATATTTTGTCCAATAAAAAAGGAAAATGTAAAAAAATTAAAGAAAAACATAAAGACATAGATATAATTAAAGAAGGAGCAATATTAGTCTCTGGAAATCATACTATAGATGACTCTGCCATAAACGGAGTTTACCTTGTAACATTTGAAAATTATACAAATATTGATAATATAACTTACGAAAATATTGGTTGTAAAATTTGGAAGTATTTAAAAAATAATCATATTAATAATTATGAAATTATGGAATATATGGAAACACAGAATAAAGAATTTAAATCTGAAAACATAAATATTTTGAGTGAACGAATTAAAGAATTTAAAAATCATTCACTTTTCTGGTACATAATTGTAATACTTGTACTATTAATAACAATATACATAATCTATAAGATTTTAAAATTAAAAAAATTATATAAAACCAATAAGCAAAGAAAAAAAATAAAATTTCAAGAATTGTCATATAATGCTATTTTAGAGAGCATTTACAATATATCAAAAAATGATACTGAATCGGGGACGATTCATCTTAGAGAGGGGGGAGTTAACGGCAGCAGCCACACGGAGACCTAAAGATAAATGTAAACAAATTGTATCTTCTCACAGTATTACTGCTTGGTCAGCAGAATACTTTAATTAATTAGAAATCAATACATCACTTGTTTTGATAAGTAAGCAAAATTCAATATTCCATTATTTGTTTTGATAATGAGAATAATTGGAAATCCAATGCTCTGGCATTTCATCACTTAATGTAATGCCAAAGCATCTTTAGTAATAAGCATAGAATTATAAGAATATAAATATAAGTGATGTTACTAATAAAGGCCAGTGCATAATCGGCAAGCGTATTGAGTGATCATCTTGATGATCAAAGCGCACCACATATTATCACGCTCAAATCAACACTTGTGTTTAATTTCTACCGCGCGTAGCGGAACGGAACATATTTTTTTAATACTTCCCACACAAGGGAAGTTAATTTGCAGATATTCTACAAAAATATCCCGACATCATATACATACATATCTAATTAATATAGTTTTGACACAATAAATGTTTTTATCATTTAAAAAAAATATATATAAATGCCACCGCTATAACAACGCCTTTATTTATAGTTTGGAAGTAGTCCTTATCAAAACAAAGGGTATATACATACCTACTGTTCCCACCTATCTACTATTCCAGAATACCTTTAAATAATATTTAGCCTGTCGAAAGCCCTGTCTTGCCTGGGATAGTGGAGAGGAGTCAATGTCCAGAAACAAAGTATTTTTTCCTTTAAAAAACCCTATGAACAAACAAGATGTGTTTCAAAGTAAAGAGGACTTTTTGAAACTAGCGCCGCCTGGTGCCGCCATCTATAAGTCCACTGGTGCGTTAGAATCTGCTATCTTTGTCGATTGTCCAGTGAGAATTTCATGACATTTCATTGATTGGGAGTGAATTTATTGCGTTTTAAGTGTCAGTATGTTTGTGTTATCGGTGCGAAAATGAGCTTCGAACAAAGAGTCAACATTAAATTTTATTTTGAAATTGGTAAAATTTTTCAATTGATGAAACAAGTCTACGGCGATGTTTGCCTATCCCGTAGCAGAGAGTACTAGTGGCTTCAACGTTTTCAAAGTGGTCGTGTGGACATAAATGACGATCAACATGTGGGCCAATCAAAATCCGTGGTCACCGGAAATTCCATCGAAACTGTGAATGAATTCGTAAAAAATCAAATTTCCATCAATCACTCAAATTGATGGAAATGGAATTGAACATCTCCAAAATATCAATTTATCACATTTTGACCGAACAGTTGGGCTTACGAAAGGTGTGTGCATGGTTTGTTCGGCACAAATTGACTAACGGCCAAAAATTGCTCAGAATCCAACATTCGAAGGACATCATTGAAGAGGTCAAAAATCACATTTTAACCATTAACCACTCCCGGTATTCACCTGAAATGGTACCGTGCGACTGCTTACTTTTCGGAAAAATGCATTTGCCCATGAAAGGAAAACGTTTTGCAGACGTAGTGGCTATTCAAAAGCTTGCACCGGCATACTGGCGACCATACCGGCCGAAGTGTTAAAACTCTCGTTCGACATGCTTTTCTTCGTCTTTACTGGCGTAGACACCGCTTACGGGATTATAGCCGAGTCAACAACTGCGCGCCAGTCGTTTCTTCTCTTCGCTACGTGGCGCCAATTGGATATTCCAAGCGAAGCCAGGTCTTTCTCCACTTGGTCCTTCCAACGGAGTGGAGGTCTTCCTCTTCCTCTGCTTCCCCCGGCGGGTACTGCGTCGAATACTTTCAGAGCTGGAGTGTTTTCATCCATCCGGACAACATGACCTAGCCAGCGTAGCCGCTGTCTTTTAATTCGCTGAACTATGTCAATGTCGTCGTATATCTCGTACAGCTCATAGTTCCATCGAATGCGATATTCGCCGTGGCCAACGCGCAAAGGATCATAAATTTTTCGCAGAACTTTTCTCTCGAAAACTCGCAACGTCGACTCATCGGTTGTTGTCATCGTCCAAGCCTCTGCACCATATAGCAGGACGGGAATTATGAGCGACTTATAGAGTTTGGCTTTTGCTCGTCGATTGATATCATCGGCATACGCCAGCAGCTGTACACTCTTATAAAAGATTCTACCTGCTCCATTCAGTTCTGCAGCTCGAATAATTTTCTCCAGCAGCAGATTGAAGAAGTCGCACGATAGGGATTCGCCTTGTCTGAAACCTCATTTGGTATCGAACGGCTCGGAGAGGTCCTTCCCGATCCTGACGTAGCTTTCGGTGCTGCTCAACGTCAGTTTACACAGCCGTATTAGTTTTGCGGGGATACCAAAATCAGACATCGCGGCATAAAGGCAGCTCCTTTTCGTGCTGTCGAAAGTAGCTTTGAAATCGACGAAGAGGTGGTGTGTGTCGATTCTCCTTTCACGGGTCTTTTCCAAGACTTGGCGCATGGTGAATATCTGGTCGGTTGTTGATTTACCAGGTCTAAAGCCACACTGATAAGGTCTGATAAGGTAGTTGGCGCAGATTGTGGGGTCTCCTCTTTTATGGATTGGGCATAGCACACTTAAATTCCAATCGTTGGGCATACGTTCGTCCGATCATATTTGCAAAGAAGCTGATGCATGCACTTTATCAGCTCTTCGCCGCCGTGTTTGAGTAGCTCGGCCGGCAATCAGGCGGCACCTGCCGCTTTATTGTTTTTTAGATGGGCAGTTGCTATTCGAACTTCTTCATGGTCGGGCAATGGAGCGTCTGCTCCATCGTCATCGATTGGGGTATCGGGTTCGCCTTCTCCTGGTGTTGTGCGTTCACTGCCATTCAGCAGGCTGGAGAAGTGTTCCCTCCATAATTTAAGTATGCTCTGGGCATCGGTGGCTAGATCACCTTGGGGGGTTCTACAAGAGTATGCTCCGGTCTTGAAACCTTCTGTAAGCCGCCGCATCTTCTCGTATATGTCTCGCCTCCCTCTTCAACTCTCGGTATCTATCCCATCCTGCACGTGTTGTGGTCGATCGTATCGAGGTAGGCAGCCTGTTTTCTCTCCGCTGCGACACGGCACTCCTCGTCGTACCAGCTGTTCTTTTGCACTTTTCGAAAACCAATGGTTTCGGTTGCAGCTGTACGTAAGGAGTTTGAAATGCCGTCCCACAGTTCCCTTATACCGAGTTGTTGACGAGTGCTCTCAGAGAGCAGGAGTGCAAGCCGAGTAGAAAATCGTTCGGCTGTCTGTTGTGATTGCAGCTTCTCGACGTCGAACCTTCCTTGTGTTTATTGGCGTGCGTTTTTTGCTGTACAGAGGCGGGTGCGAATCTTAGCTGCAACAAGATAGTGGTCCGAGTCGATGTTAGGACCTCGGAGCGCACGCACATCTAAAACACTGGAGACGTGTCTTCCGTCTATCACAACATGACATCGACATCGACATGCTTTTAGACCGTGTAAAAAGCTGTATTGGAACAGAAGGAGACTATTTTGAATAAAATAAATTGATTTCGCCGAAAAACCCATTTATTCTGTTTTTTTTTTTTCAAGTGGACAGTTGATGAAATCGTAGGATAACCTCGCTCACTCCCCATATAACGATACTGTTCAAAACTACTAAAAGCTCGATAAATCAATAACTAAATACGCCAAATATACAGTTGATTCCGGTTATAACGACTTTCAAGGGACCGACGATTTTACGTCGTTATACCCGGAGGACGCAATAGCCAGAAGTAGCAAAAAACGGATAACGGATAGTCATAAACTTAATATAACTAGATTAATTTCTTTTCTTTACTTTTTATTCTTAATTTAAATAATCAGTAATTTTTGATTGTTTTGCAGTCATTTTTTACATGTAAAAACAGTCGCGCACCGCATTATTTAAACTAGAGATGCTGTGCGTTAAACTCTTGTCATTAAAATTCGAATGGACAAATCTATTTAGTAGTTCTGCAGCCTTCAGTGCCTCCAAAACGCTAGGTGCTGACTCATCTTCATTTCGATCTTCCACGTTGTCGTCGCTATCCTGTCCATCATCTAATATATTTTCAACAATTCTGTCTTTGGAAAGTTCCTCACAAGTCGCCACACCATTGTCAATAAGAACATATCCATCTAGTTCTTCCTTTGAAATCGGTAGCTGATTTTTTAGAGCTCTTGCCCAAACCGATAGAGAAATGGCATCTTCGATTTCAATATCATTTGAGCATGAACTGCTGGAACCATCTAAATTTTCTTCTGCAATCCCAGAATGCTTAAAACAATTCTCAATTGTCAATGGCGAAAGTTGTTGCCGAGCATCATTTATCATTAAATTAGCATCAAGTATGGTTATTTTCGGGTAATTTTCATCTTTGTTTCCATTCATATTGCTGATTATTTTAAGTACAAGATTTTTCCGAAAAGTTGATTTAATCACTCGAATTATGCCTCGATCTATTGGTTGTAATACAGATGTCGTATTTGGTGGAAGGAAAACTAATGTGATATTCGTTAGGTCACTAATTTGGGTATGGGCTGGACAATTATCAACTAATTGCAATATCTTCTTTTTCTGCTTTTTAAGCTCAGCATCCCAATCCCGTATCCAATTAATAAAAATTGTAGATGTCATCCATGCTCGGCGATTACTATAGTAGTCAACTGGCAAAGACTGAACATTTTTAAGGCATCTAGATCGCTTTGATTTTCCAATAACCAATAAAAGCTTTTTAATATTACCACTCATATTGGCTGCAACAAGCACAGTTATCCTTTCCTTGGACAGCTTCCCTCCAGTGCATTTTTGACCTATAAAATAAAATTTCAATAAACAGGTTTCTTCAAAATAATTTCTCTTCTCACCTTTACATTTTAATGTTTTGTCTGGAGTTAATTTGTAGAATAGTCCAGTTTCGTCGGCATTAAAAATTTCTTTCTTTTCGTAGTATAGGCCAAACCTTTGTAAGCCACTCGCTAACATCGATTTTTTGTACAGACAAAGATTCTCCATTGATTGTACCGCCGACAATATTATGGCTTATCCAACTCACAGTATAATTAAAATTTTTAATTTTAAATTGCTTGGCGAAAAAATTAGCTTTTTCTTGAAGCAGTGGACCACTTAACCCTGCTTTCATAACGTACGTCTGAGAGGCGCACGACCTCTTTATATTTTGCTCTCCCTCCTACAATTTTTTTCTCAACGCATGCATATTTTAATTTAACAAATAAATTATCAAAGTATAAAGTTTCATGGTATCCAATGAAAGTCCAAAAGAAACGATACATCTAACAGACGTATCATTATGACTGAAAGGGTTAAAAATAACGTTATGAAGGCAGGGTTAATGGGATTCGTCGACTGCGTTGCAATATGAACCACTGTAACAATGCTTTGTCCACTTGATCTTAAGTTGAAGCTCTAATGCGTTTCGGCTTTAAGGGGTTAGGGGTAGTCAGAAGCACGAAAAAATGAGAGTTTTCAGTATTTTTTTTTTTGCTACTAAATCATGTTATTTTACAAAAGTAGTAATATGGCATTATTATAGGATGTGTTGACTTGAATTCACAAAAATTAAAAAAAAAGAAATTAATTTCCGAAGTTATAGTTGTTTGTGTTGACCCTCTTCCAAAAAAAGGTACAAGGTGACAAGCATAAGTCCTTGGAGATTAATCTGAAATCAATCGGACAAAAAATTAGTTTTATAAATAGATAAACCCGGGCCTGATCGAAGGTTTTATTTTGTTTTCAAAATTAACCAAATGACGGCCTCAGGAAGTGTTTTTCTAAATTTTTGCGAAAAAATCAACAGTTAATTGGTCTTATAAATCGAAATTTTCTAAAAAATAAAAATCCTTCGATCTGGCCCGAGTTTATTATGTAAGCTTAATAAATTTCATTAAAATCTACTGAACGGTTTTCGAGTTACAGTTGTCAACGATTCAAAAAACATAGTTTTGAGAAAAACGCGTTTAAAGTTTCACACTAGCGCTTTGAAGTGCCCGAGCTCTCTTTTTTATTTCCCGAATAACTCAAAAACTAATTATCGGATCAACGTGAAATTTTTAGGGAATATTTTTAAGATATTACACTCAACGTTTTAATTTTTTCTTTATTTTTTTTGACTGTGGCAATTGTTGTGTGGCCCACGCAGAATTCTTTTGCAAAAATGCAAATTATTCGGCGCAGGGAAGCCGGTGAGCGCAACGATAGCTCACCGGCTTCCCTGCGCCGAATAATTTGCATTTTTTCTTCAACAGAGAACCACTTTCGTTTTTGAGACATTTTGCGGGTGTAATGCACAAGTTTCGGGCTTAAACTGAATGACTTCCTTATGCGCATTTTGTGCATTTTGCGGAAAATTGGAAAAAAATAGAAAAAACTAGAAATATAACGGGACATCCTATCGAATAGGCTATGTGTGCATACGCACGCTGTAAACATTTGTGTACGTCAGCATTGCACTTCGACTATCTCTATCTAGCAGCAGCGTTGCTAAGGCGACGGCTAAAACTGACAGAGAGTAGTGAGAGTGTAAGAGCCTTCGTGTCGCTGCTACGCACACAAGCAAGTGTGCCGATCACTGATAAATACATACATTTCCAATTACGTCGTTTGATGCTTAAATTTGTTGGCATTATTTTGCTGAATTTTTTTTCGTCGCTATATCCGGTTGAATTCTGAAAAATTTCGTCGGTGTAAGCGGTTAGTCGCTAAAAGCTGGGACGTACTAAGCGGAGGCCCTTTCATATAAGTTTGTATGGGGACCAACCAAGCCATCGAGTTTTCGTCGGAATAACCGGACGGACACTATAAGCGGAGTCGTTATAACCTGATTCTACTGTATTAAATTTTACCACCGATATGGTATGAGAGAGCTTTTAAAAAAAAAAAGTTATAGCATTATTCTTACATTGTTATGACATATTAACAAATGGACGAAATCGGATAAGTACGCCTACTTCCCATATAGCACAATTTTAAATTCCACTTGATTTGTTCAGTTTAAAAGAATGAAACTTTGCGCGAATAATGTTCTTAGTGTGTGCCACCCTATGATCAAAAACTGTTTAAATCCAATAAAAATTGTTCAAGACACTAGGTACCGAATATTTCGACTGAAAATGTCGGTCAATGTGTGATATATGTATATTAACTGAAATTAAGGGATAACCCTTCTCTTACAATGGTATGCCTGTATGTCAAAAATTGGTTGAATCAGACCAATACTTGCCTTAACCCCCACATACTTAATATATGTACATATATAAAGATTTTCGAACTTCAGGGTGACTTAATACCGCATATAGAGAGAGCGTGTTTTATTCATAATAGTGTATCTTTGTGCCTAAAATAGATAAATTTGAACGAAAACTTGGGCTAGCCCCTATATAACTAATATCAGGTTTTTCGAACATCCGGCTGACAGTACACTATATGATTGGTTTCACATCTTAAAGTATTTACCTGGCTTTGATTTTCGCAAGTTGCAAAAGTATAAAAAGTTGGGTTGTACCCGAACTTAGCCCTTCCTTACTTGTTTTAATCCTTTCTTACTTGTAATATTTATAATTACTTTCCGTATTTATTTCTCCAATTCGATGTTAGCACATCATTCAATTACAATAACATTAACTTATCTATATAAATAAAAATGAATCGCCAAAATGTATGTACGCTCATAAGTTTCATACGACTGAACCAAATTTGATAATTCTTTTTTTTTAAATGTTCGTTGAGGTTCAGAGATGGTTTCTGCGGAGAAAAAAATTCGAATGATTGTCGGAAAACCCCTAAAACAGCCCTTTTCTTTTTCTCATACAAACGAATGAATGTTTGTTCGTTCGTAACGCTAAGAGAACGGCTGAACCAATATTGATGAAATTTTAAGAGGTTGTTGGTTGTGGATCGGGAAAGGTTTAGAAATTAAAAACCTGTTTGTCTTTCTTGAGGAAAAGTCGGAAAATTGAACAATTCCAAAAAGTTAATTAAGTACAATTTTTTTTTATTCAATTATTTTATTTTGTTTTTCAATTATTTAAATCTTTCAAATTTGCGTTTGCTTCAAAAATTTTTGAAACTTATTCAGTGAAAATGATATGTGTTTTTCACACACAGTGATCAATTACAGATTGGAATTTGTCTCGATGCCATGAAGAGGCCGCGCTAATATCGGTCGGCGTTCTTTTTGGCATCAACATTAGCAGCCCAAGGCACATGAACGAGTACTCCCAGGATGCGATGATATACGTGCGGTATTATGGGTCGCGATCAATCAGAAAGCGATCGTCACGATGACACAGCAAGACCTTCCAAGCAACAGCTTCGATGGACGTTATCTTGAAGCAACGCATATATGGTGCTGTTAGATGCTAGATGTACTCTGTTGAGTGGCAAAAGAGAGGCTTGCCGCACGCACACATTTGGATGGTGGAAGGTGGTTACACCAGATCAAATTGATGACATCATTCAATAATGCGGCAATTCCTGATGCATTGAAAGCTAGAGTATTATACGAAGTGATGAAAACCAATAAGGTTAATGAACCTTGTGGACACCACAACCCCACTTCGGTTTGAATATCTGTCAATAAATGCACGAAACAGTATCCACGTACTTTTCTTTCGGAAACACAAACTAGAAATGATGGATATCCACTCTATCGGCGTTGCTCACCAGACGACAATGGCAGAACATTTACATAGCATTCAATTTAGAGGCGTGAGTATCGAAGTTGACAACACATGGATCGTACCATATTCGCCACTGTTGTCTAATTCACATTCAAAATTCATGTCAATGTTGAGTATTGTAGTTTGGTGTAATTGATAAAATACGTTTGTAAGTACGTCACCAAAGGAAGCAACATGGCGATTATTGGTCTTGAACGATACGGTCGATACGTGAACTGCAATAAAGCGCTTTGTAGGATATTTAGTTTTGCAATTTATGAACGTTTTCCGACTGTTGTGCGTCTCGCAGTTAATTTGGAGAATGGCCAAAGAGTGCATTTCATCCCAGAGAATACAGTATAGCCAGTGGAAACATCGCCAGCAACAAAATTAACATTGACGAGTTTTTTCTTAACTTTCGTCAGTGATGTGTTTGTGAGAACATTGCTCTATTCGAAAATACCTTGATATTGTACATGGAATGTATCGTCGAATAGTTACGCAGAAAGCAAGGCCAACCAGTAGATTGACATCCAGGTGTCTTATCAACTAATGCATTAGGACGAATTTACACAATCCACCCGAAAAACGACGATTGTTTCTACCTTCGGTTGCTATTGATTAATGTACGCGGTTCAACTTTATTTGAGTCAGTGCTTACTGTGAATGGTATATGGGAATATGTGCAAGTTTGGACGCTAATCACTGGAATGAAAATGAAGTTCGCATACTTTTCGATATAAACCTCGACATTGTCAAAGACATTTTATATCGTCTTCTCTAAAAATTCGAAATTTTTCAATTTCGGTTGATACTTCCGGTGGTTCGATATCAATTCCATCTTCCCTTTATCAATTCACGAAGGATGAACTCATCACAAATGTTCGGACATAGGCCAAATTATCATAACTACGATTCCTTAAGTGCTCGCACAATGTTAGCTGCAAAAAATACCGATGTTGTTGACTTCAACTGGAAGATTCAAAGTAAAGTTCCGGGAGACTTGCGCTCATACAACTCGATCGATCGTCTTGACTATGAAGACGACGCCGTGAATTATCCAGTGGTATTCCGAAATTCTTTGGACAGGCTTGGTATGCCACCGCATTATTTGCGTCTAAAAGTAGGATCTGTCGTTATTATGTTTCCCAATCTTCATGCGCCGAAACTGTGTAATTGAACCCGACTCATTGTGACGCACCTATCGAGTACAAAGGGACAGAATGCTTGATCCTTCGAATTCCTTTGAGTTCTAACGATTTGCCATTTCAGTTCAAACGTATTCCGTTTCCAGTGAAAATTGAATTTGAGATGACAGTCAACAGGATCTAAAGATAGTCGCATAGTGTGAGGCATAATTTTGGAAATGCTATGTTTTTCACATGGCCGTAGCGTGCTCACGAGTTGGAAAACCAACTTTTCTGTACACCGGAACAGAGACCGAAAAATGTTGTTTATAAAGCTGCGTTACATTGAAAAAAAAAATGAAATGATAAATTTAACTTTCTTTAAATTTCAAACTACATAATTTCACGCAGGACAACGGCTGCGGGGTCAGCTAGTAAATAATAAATATCGCTGAGAGTGGTTTCAGCAGCAATCGTTACGCCGATCCTTCCTTATTAAGTTGCCGAAACGATAAAACTATGAAATAGAAAAAAATAAATATTTTATTTTGGATTACGACGCGAAGTGATTGCCAGCGATTTGTTGCTAATTCTTTACAAGTAAGGAAGGGCTAAGTTCGAGTGTAACCGAACATTTTATACTCTCGCATGATAAAGTGATAACCGAGATTTCATTATCCGTCATTTACCTATCATCATTGGTTTCTAATGTATATATTATACAGAGAAGGCATCAGATGGAATTCAAAATAGCGTTATATTGGAAGAAGGCGTGGTTGTGAACCGATTTCACCCATATTTCGTACATGTCATCAGGGTGTTAAAATATTATATACCGAATTTCATTGAAATCGGTCGAGTAGTTCTTGAGATATGGTTTTTGGTCCATAAGTGGGTGACGCCACGCCCATTTTCAATTTAAAAAAAAAAGCCTGGATGCAGCTTCCTTCTGCCATTTCTTCCGTAAAATTTAGTGTTTCTGACGTTTTTTGCTAGTCGGTTAACGCACTTTTAGTGATTTTCAACATAACCTTTGTATGGGAGGTGGGCGTGGTTATTATCCGATTTCTTCCATTTTTAAACTGTATATGGAAATGCCTGAAAGAAACGACTCTATAGAGTTTAGTTGACATAGCTATAGTAGTTTCCGAGATATGTGCAAAAAACTTAGTAGGGGTGGGGCCACGCCCACTTTTCCAAAAAAATTACGTCCAAATATGCCCCTCTCTAATGCGATCCTTTGTGCTAAATTTTAATATCTTTATTTATGGCTTAGTTATGACACTTTATAGGTTTTCGGTTTCCGCCATTTTGTGGGCGTGGCAGTGGGCCGATTTTGCCCATCTTCGAACTTAACCTTCTTATGGAGCCAAGAAATACGTGTACCAAGTTTCATCATGATATCTCAATTTTTATTCAAGTTACAGCTTGCACGGACGGACGGCCGGACGGACAGACAGACATCCGGATTTCAACTCTACTCGTCACCCTGATCACTTTGGTATATATAACCCTATATCTGACTCTTTTAGTTTTAGGACTTACAAACAACCGTTATGTGAACAAAACTATAATACTCTCCTTAGCAATTTTGTTGCGAGAGTATAATAACCACATTATTTGATATAAATAACCTCCATGTTGAATTAAGGTTACTTAACACGGAATAAATGTCTTTATGTTGATTTTATGAAGTTAGTGGTCCGATCTGAACAATTTGAGAGAGGGCTTTAGTTTTCAATTACCTACTCAGTCCAAAGTAGAACCTGTTGGCAAAAGTGACTCTGCGTTGTATTTCAAAGCTGATATTGTCGTTGGTGTTTTTGCCAGTTCCAAAAAACATGAAATTACCAATTTCGACTTCAATTTCGCTGCCAATGACTAGTTTTGGTAGTTTTGCTATAAAAATGTAGTCAGATTTTCATTTCTTTAAATGCTATGAGATTATGCAATAGTCTACTAATAAAACACTTAATGGGATTATACTCTAAAAACACCCCCTAAACTGAGAAAAAAATAATATTACGAAAGTAGCTTGGTTGCGAAAATATGTTCTTTTTTAATAATATATGATATCATGCGCATTATTATGCACCCATGCGCACTATAACCTGCCCATGCACACCATTTTACGTAGTACATGGTCAGCTTTACAAGCTCCTCATTATCACGTGCATAATTATTTGTCAAGTTGCATAATTAACTCATTCTTTTCAACAGTATAATATGATTTTTCGCAATTCAACTATCCTTATACCTATTTTTGTGCACAAGACAAAACGTGTCCTATAATAACTGAATTTTCGCGAGGGAACTGCTATATTAAAAATACGTTGAGTAAAAAAACTTTTCTTAAAACCCCCCCAAAAATTTTTCTGGATCCGCCACTGGCTACACGACCTGATACTGCATGGTCTCCGTAAATTTCACAAATTTCATTGGTAGCTTGTGTGTCATTCTTCCTTTTTTTATAAAAGCTTTTATTAGCTTCACTTGTATGTATGTATGTATGTTTGTAACTTTTTTAAGTGGTACTGAAACGAAGAATATTTGAGCGACACTGTAGGAAGGCGACAGTAAGTTTAAGCAGCTCACCAAAAATATGCAACATCTATATAAAACTAGTTTTGGTGACATTTGAGTAGCATATGTATATACTGAAATATACATATATATATCCTTAAAGAAAGTGTACTTTATATAGATATACTTATGTATATAAACTAGCTGACCCCGCAGCCGTTGTCCTGCGTGAAATTATGTAGTTTGAAATGAAAAGAAAGTTAAATTCATCATTTAATTTTTTTTTATTTTCAATGTAACGCAGCTTTATAAACAACATTTTTCGGTTTCTGTTCCGGTGTACAGAAAAGATGGTTTTCTAACTCGTGAGCACGCTACGGCCGTGTGAAAAACATAGCATTTCCAAATTTATGCCTCACACTATGCGACTATCTTTAGGTCCTGTTGACTATCATCTCAAACTCAATTTTCACTGGAAACGGAGTACGATTGAACTGAAATGGAAAATCGTTAGAACTCATAGGAGCTCGTAGAATCAAGCATTCTCCCCCTTGTATTCGATAGGTGCGTCACAGTCAGTCGGGTTCCATTACAAAGTTTCGGCGCATGAAGATTGCGAAACATAATAACGACGGATCCTACTTTGAGACGCAAATGATGCGGTCGCATACCAAGCTTGTCCAAAGAATTTAGAAATACCACTGGATAATTTACGGCGTCGTCTTCATTATCAAGACGATCGATCGATTTGTATGAGCGCAAGTCTCCTGGAATTTGACTTTGAATCTTCCAGTTGAAGTCAACAGCATCGGTATTTTTGGCAGCTAACATTGCGCGTGCACTTAAGGAATCGTAGTTATGATAATTTGGCCAATGTCCGAACATTTGTGATGAGTTAATTTTTCGTGAATTGATAAAGGGAAGATGGAATTGATATCAAACTACCGAAAGTATCAACCGAAATTGAACCATTTCCAATTTTTAGCAAAGACGATGTAAAATGTCTTTGACAATGTCGATGTTTATATCGAAAAGTATGCGAACTTAATTTTCATTCATGCGAATATGGTACGCTCCATGTGTTTTCAACTTCGATACTCACGGCTCTAAATTGAATGCTATGTAAATGTTCTGCCATTGTCGTCTGGTGAGCGACGCCCATAGAGTGGATATCAATCATTTCTAGTTTGTGTTTCCGAAAGAAAAGTACGTGGATACTGTTTCGTGCATTTATTGACAGATATACAAACCGAAGTGGGGTTGTGGTGTCCGTAAGGTTCATGAACCTTATTGGTTTTCATCACTTCGTATAATACTGGATCTTTCTTTGCATCAGGAATTGCCGCATTATAAATGATTTCATCAATTTGATCTGGTGTAACCACCATCCACCATCCAAAGAAGAATGTGTGCGTGCGGCAAACCTCTCTTTTGCCACTCAACAGAGTACATCTAGCATCTAACAGCACCATATATGCGTTGCTTCAAGACAATGTCCATCGAAGCTGTTGCTTGAAAAGTCTTGCTGTGACATCGTAACGATTGCTTTCTGATTGATCGCGACCCATCGCATCCTGGGAGTACTCGTTCATGTGGCTTGGGCTGCTAATGTGTGTTGATGACAAAAAGAACCCCGACCGATATTAGCGCGACCTCTTCATGGCATTGTGACAAATTTCAATCTGCAATTGATCACTTTGTGTGAAAAACACATAACATTTTCACTGAATAATTTTCAAAAAATTTTGAAGCAAACGCCAAATTTTAAAGATTTAAATAATTGAAAAACAAAACAAAAAAAATTGATTAAAAAAATTTGTATGGAAAAAATTAACTTTTTGGAATTGTTCAATTTTCCGACTTTTCCTTATGAAACACATACAGGTTTTTTATTTCTAAACCTTACCCGATTCACACAGAATATTCTCTGAAAATTTCATCAAGATTGGTTCAGTCGTTCTTTTAGCGTTACCTATAAACAAACATTCATTCGTTTGTATGGGAAAAAGAAAAGGGATGTTTTTAGGGGTTTCCCGGCAGCTATTCGAATTTTTCTTGCCGTAAAAACCATCCTTCAGCCTCAGCGAACATTTTAAAAAAAGAATGGGCCAAATTGGTACAGGCGTTTTTGAGTTATGCGCTTACCAACACATTTTGCGATTCATTTTTATATATAAGACTAGGGGACCCGTCCACGCTTCACTGTGGCTGATACATAGATAATACTACTACTACCATCTATATGATTTCTATTAGTTGGATTATAACTATTAGTTAATGAGATATAGCATTTTTCTGAAGCAACTTGTGTTAGTTTAAAAAAATCGATCATAAAGCATTTCATGTGTCAATAAAGCATTGTTTTTTTGTGAAAAATACTGTTGAATTTGGGCTCAGGGAAATCCACCGTTGAGTTGCAAAGTAGGTGCTCGCAAGTTCATAATCCAACAAAAACAACTAATTCTGAGAAGTGTTTAAGTACTCTCTAATCGCAATAAATAAAGAAATATAGCTCCATCATTTCCCGCTGGAGTCCAATCGACAGTCATTCTAGTGGACTGCACATGATGAAGTTGGTGGTGATGGTTTTCAGGCGTGGAAAAACGAAAAAGGCGGCTGGAAAGGTTGTGACATCTGTCTTTAGGGATGCACGTGGTATAATACATACTCAACGACTGATTACTGAACCATTTATAATCTATTTCACGGCGTATTTGGTTGCAGTTCTTTTCTTCTATTCCAAATACTTAGCAATTGTATTATGGAAAATGTCAATGTTATTGGAAGTGCTTCCGCTGGCTGTACTGTATTCTCTGGGTTGAAAAACACTCTTTAGCCATTCTTCAAATAAACTGCGAGACGCACAATAGTCAAAAAACGTTCATGAATTGCAGAAGTAAATACCATACAAAGCGCTTTATTGCAGTTCACGTATCGACCGTATCGTTCAAGACCAATAACCGCCATATTGGTTCCTTTGATGACGTACTTACAAACGTATTTTATAGATTACACCAAACTGCAATACTAAACATTGATATGAGTTTTGAATGTGAATTAGACAACAGTGGAGAATATAGTACGATCAATATATTCTCAACTTCGATATTCACTACTCTAAGTTGAATGGTAAATGTCCTGCCATTGTCGTCTGATGAGCTACGACGATAGAGTGAATATCCATCATTTCCAGTTTGCGTTTCCGAAAGAAAAGCACGTGGATAGTGCTTCGTGCATTTATTGCAAGTGGGATGTCTGCAAGGTCCATGCACCATATTGGTTTTCATCGCTTCGTAGAATAATGGATCTTTCTCTGCATGAGGAATTTCGGCAGAAATGATTTCATCAATTTTATCTGGTGTAACCACCATCCACCATTCAAAGAAAAATGTGTGCCTGGGGCAAACCTCTTTTTTGCAACTCAACAGAGTACATCCAGCATCTGACTGCACCATACTTGTATATACATACGTTGCTTCAAGATAAAGTTCATCAAACACCGTAGCTGTTTGAAAAGTCTTGCTGTATTATCGTGATGATCGCTTGCTGATTGACAGCGATCCATAATTCCACACATATCTCATCGCATCGTGGGAGTCTCATGAAGTTCTTGTGTCTTGAGCTGCCATACGTTGATGGCAAAAAGAACACCGACCGATATTAGCGCGATGTCTTCGTTGCTTCGTAACAAATTTCAATCTGTAATTGATTACTTCGTTTGAAACACACATAAAGTTTTCACTGAATAATTTTCAATAATTTTTCCGGAATAAAAAAGTAAGCGACCGAAATTGAACGATTCAAATAATTTACAAATCAAAATATTGAAAAACAAAACAAAAAAGAAGTGTATGAAAAGTCACTTTTTGGAAATTTCCAATTTTTCGAATTTTCCTTATGAAAAGTATATGGTTTTTTTATATCTAACCCTTTCCAGATCCACAGCGAACAACTTCTGATTTCATGAAGATTGGTTCCGCCGTTCTCGAGCGTTAGCGTTACTAACAAACGAACAATCATTTTTACTTACATATGTATGTATGTATGTATATACAAAATAAAACGTTTGTATGGGAAAAAGAAAAGGGCTGTTTTTAGGGGTTTCCGGCAACTTTCGTAATTTTTTCTTACATAAGAACCTTCTCCTAATAATAACAAATACAACAAAAAAAAATCAGCCAAATCGGTTCAGCCGTTTATGAGTGATGAAATTACAAAGAAAGTGGCATTGATTTTTATATATATAGATATAACCGCGCACCAGAAGAAATAATATCAAATAATGCAAAACATGTGACTTTTAGGTATTAAAAAAATTAATACTTATAATAAAATTTTTGTAGTAAAAAAAAATTCAGATACTAGTTTTCAAAATGCCTCCGAGAAGCAACTGCAGTAGAAAACTCCTTTTTTAACTTTGGCTGTCACGTCGATGTGAGCTTTTTAAAATTTGTCACCGAATCTAATGGCGGAGAATACGATTTAAGTTATATTCGTTTATATTTCACAATATTGGTAGAAGAAAAAATAGATTCTTTCAATATAAAATAAGAATTCGTAAAATTTTAAATACACAAAGAAATATTCTACCTACCCCTTATTTGAACCCCTCTACCTGAAAAAATGGAAAATAAGATAACCCACCTACCTAGCTTACCTACTTTCCGGGTGGACTACTTGAATTATAAGTGCTAGTCAAGAACAATAGAAATGGATTAACCCAAGTTTGTACCGTTACTTTTCAGTTCCCGCGGGACATCATAAATATCAGGAATATATTAGGTATACAATCAAACGAAAAAAAAACAGCCGAAGTGTACGGTTGTGACAATTTAAAATTATAAGCGAAATATATTTACATAGATTTTCAAAAAGTCTGTGTGTCGTATAGTTGATTTATTTAAAATCTTTTCATTATAAACTAATAAATTAATTTTATTTAACGAATTGTTTATACAAAAAACAACAAATCTCAGTGAAAGAATGGAAAGATCGTCAGAACACTTAAGCGAATTAGAGAAAATAAAGGAGAAAGAAGGGTGTATATGAGAAGTTATAGAGCCAAGCAGTCGAAGGAAGGCAGAGAGACTCGCTTGAAGCAAGTGCGTCAGCATGCAGCAGAAAGCCGAGCCTCAGAACCAGAGGAAGTCAGAAAGGATCGTTTGCAGCAAATGTGTCAGCATGCAGCGAAAAGCTGAGCCTCAGAACCAAAGCAAGTCAGAAAGGATCGTTTGCCGCAAATGCGTAAGCATGCAGCGGAAAGCCGAGCCTTAGAACCAAAGCAAGCCAGAGAGGTTCGTTTGCAGCAAATGCGTCAGCATGCAGCGGAAAGCTGAGCCTCAGAACCAGAGCAAGGCATAGCGGCTCGTTTGCAGTAAATGCGTCAGCATGCAGCGGAAAGCCGAGCCTCAGAATCAGAACAAGCCAGAGAGGCTCGTTTGATGCAAATGCAGAAACAAAACGAAGAGGTCCGAAGGTTACGTAAAGCCAGTATAACGAGCTTTAGGCAGGCAATTAACTCGTTTTGTGATGCGATATGTGAAGTTTGTACTAAACGCTGCTATAGACATCAAATTTTTAAGTGGATTGTAGATGCTATAGCAAACACATATTTGCCTAATGAATTAAAGCAAAAAAAATGTTTGGTTGTTTGCAATCGTTGTAAAACCCATTTGAATTCAATGAAAAATATTCCACCATCTAAAGCTTATTGGAACAATCTAGATCCGGGCTTTCTTCCGGCCGTGATTTCGGAATTATCTCAAGCCGAGCAAAGGCTGATTTCACGTATTAAATAAAAAGGATCTAGAGCAAAGGATAACAATGGAAAGCCTGCATTATCGAATGCTACAATTTAGACGAGTTTGTGAGGATTTGTAAACGTACAACAGGCAGCAAAAATGTGCAGTATACTCTTGATTACGTTGATGTTGTATAAGAAACAGATGAGTCTGATGAGATAGAAATACAGCAGAGTATTGAGATAGTAACGGCAGCGTCTGAAATGATTACTTCTCAACATGAACTATCTAATCATTTAACTCCACTGCAGACATCTTTGATAGCGCCGATTGATGTAATGCAACCCAATGTGGAAGATAAACTACAGGTTTCACGAAACCTTAACGAAATTACCCGCAAAACGAAAGACAACATCGTTAATATCGGACATGAACTGAAAGCAGAAGAATTTGCCTGGTACTTCTTTTTTCCTTACTGAAAAAACGGGTTCAAAGAACAAAGGCCTGTAAATATTACAGCGTTAGACTACTTTCAGTTTAGAATTTTGGGAAGTGACACAAGATTTCAACGTAACGACTATCTATTTTATGCGTTATCCTTCTTTGAATATTATAGAATCAAAAGCACTATATCTGCATGCGGCAAAAAAATTGTTAATCAAGAAGGAGCAATAGAAGATGTCCATATTTATGTAAAAAATTTAAGAGGTTCGGCAGCTTTTTGGAGATCAGCTCTCAATGAACTATTAGCTCAAATCAGATGTTTAGGACCTCCAACATTTATTTATTTATTTTTATGAACTATAATTATAAATAATTACATTACATTTAACAAGGCAACTAGTAACTAAGACTATCGGCCTGACTTATTACTAAAAGATTTTATATTTTATTATAAAATACTCTAGAATAAGATAATATTAAAAAATAAGTACCGAAGTAAATAAATGATTACACAAGGTGCAAAAGGTTAGTTTGGTAAACTAAGTTAAAGATTTTTTTTATGTTTTCAATATCTAAGGTCTTTAGCATATTTGTGGGCAATTCATTTCCAAATATATTGACTCGCGCATTATTATATTTTATACACTCATCGAGGATATGTTTTATGGACAGTGCGCAGTTGCACGCTGCACAATAAGGAGGCGGTTCCCCTTTTAACAAATATTCGTGCGTTAACTTTGTGTGACTCAGTCGTAATCTGGTGGTAATACGAAGTTGATCTGCCGTCGCTGAGACCGGGAGTGTTGGCTTTATGCGATTTTGATTGTAAACTTTGTATCCATGTTGATACGTTTGCCAGTTAGTCGCAGTTAGTTTCCTAACGTGGTTGTTTATTTGTCGAATGATGTCTGTTTTTACCAGAGGCTCGAAGTATATACAGGGTGTCAGGTAGACTTCTTTAGCTGCGATGTCTGCATATTCGTTTCCGATGATGCCACAATGGCCGGGTACCCACATTTTTATTTTTGAAGAGTGTTGTATCAACAGATCTCTTGACCTTTCTATAAGAGGCTCTTTATTGTGTGGGTTTTGCAGCGCAGCGACGGACGACTTGCTGTCGGAGCAGATTATATATTTTCCCTTAGCTGTTGTAGAGTGCATAATAGCATGGTATATGGCGATTAATTCAGCCCCGAAAACCGAGCTGTGCGGGAAAAGCAGTCCCATCTTGATAACCTTCCCTTTCTCAGATACTACTGCAAAGGACGTCGATTGAGTTGTTTTGAAGCCATCCGTAAATAAGAACTTCCAGCCTTTTCTCTCTGAGTTGCTTTTCAATTCCAAAAAAGTTTTTTGATATATTGTGAGGCTCGTTGATTGTTTAGGGTAGTCTAAAAGTATCGAGATAAAAACGGATGGAGGGAGCATCCACTGAGGAAATTTTGTTGATTTAGTAAGCGTAGGATTGTAAAGGATGTTAGCTTCCTTCGCGTTCTGTAATGCATTATATATAGCTGAAGGTGTCTTCATCCGACGTCTTCTTTTGGCTACATTTGCTACGTCTTTGTGCAGAATCGCGTTGTTTGTGAAGTATAGTTTACTTATTAAGCTGAGAAGGCTTTGCTTATAACGTTCGCCAATGAAAGGGAGGCCAGACTCTGCCAGCAGGTTTTTTATTGGTGTTGTAGGAAAGGCACGAAGACTCCTACGAATCGCGTTGTGATAGGGTGCAGATAAAATCGATATTGTACTTTTAGCGCACTGTCTATAAATATGTAGACCGTAGTCAGTCACTGACAATAGCAAAGATTTTGTTATATTTATAAGAGTATCCAGGTGTATTTTACTGTGCTTAGAGGTTAAGTACTTTATGATGTTTAATCTAGCGTTAAGCTTTTTTCTTATATATTTATAATGCTCCTTAAAGTTAAGAGACTTATCAAAAATAATACCTAAAATTTTGAGATATTTAACGTTAGTAATACTGTAATTTCTATATACAAAATTAAAGTTTTGACAATTTTTCTTTCTACATATGTGTAGAAAATTTGATTTTCCGTAAGATAGACTAGCTCCTTTTGACCAGATATAGATTTCATTCATAACAATCGATAGCCTATTCAGGGTTTGGGATACGCAGTTTGTTTTTGAAAAAATCAAGACATCATCTGCGTAAAGAGTATGTTGTAGTCCCTGTTTGCTTATTATTTTGCTAATTTCATTGAAGGCAATGATAAAAAGAATTACGGAGATAGGCGAGCCCTGAGGTATGCCGTTATAAAGATGTACTCTATCAGAGTACTTGTTGTTTATTTTGGCCCTAAACGTGCGATGATTTAACAGACTTTTCACTATGTTGTAGATTTTTCTGCCCGTTTGCCAACTTTTGAGTTGCCTAAGAACTACGTGAGCACCGATTCTATCAAACGCTTTCTCGAAATCTAAGCTTAAAACTGATACATGATTTCGATTCGAGAGGGCGGTTGACAAGTAATGTTCAAAGTGGAGAAGTGCGTCAGATGTACCTTGCCCTTTTTTAAAGGCTACCTGGTTGTGACTGATATGTTTATCTCTCAAAGCGAGCCACATGATTCGCTTTGCTACTATCTTTTCTAACGTTTTGCTGAGACATGACAACAATGAAATTGGTCGACAACTGCTAATTTGGTCTAAGGGCTTGCTAGGTTTTAAAATGGGGATGATGTCTGCATTTTTCCAACTCTGTGGGTAGACGCCTGTTTGAAAAATAGTATTGAAAAGTTTAAGTACCCTATTTTTTGTGCTGATTGGTAGATTTTTAAGCATTGGGTAGGATACTCTGTCGTAACCGGGGATTTTCCTCTTAGCCGATTGAACAGCTTCATCGAACTCTGTCATTGTGATATCCTTTTCAATCATTTTAGCGGAAGCTGAGATTTTAGATGGGTTATATTCCGATACAAAATCTAATTTATCTGCAATGAAATCTGGTGCAAAGTTCTGGTCTTTGGAATATTTAGACCAAGTAGAAGATTTTTCTTCGCTATCTCTTCCGTAGAGGAGATAATGCCGTTTTCTGTGTACATCACAGAGATTTTGCTTTGTCGTAAATCGCCTGTCAGCGTCCTAACGTTACGCCAAATTTGCTTAGGGAGAGATTTGGGGTTGATTGCAGATGTAAATTCTTCTAACCTAGTTCTTTTGTTTGCCTTTACTTGGTATCTGAAAGCCGCGTTGGCTTTCTTGTAATTAATAAAGTTGGATTCAGTTCTTTTCTTCTTATATATTGCCCACAATTCTTGTTTCTTAGCTCTAAGTATAGCTAGATTTCGGTTCCACCACGGAACGGCGGGTCTGTGAAAAGTTGTCTTCGTTTGTGGTATGCACAGATGAGCAGAAGATCTAATAATAGTTTTTATATTTGCTGCTTCTTTATTTACGTTACTTGATACTGGTATTTTGGATGACTCTGAAACGCAGCTTTCTTGGAACATCGACCAGTCGGCTAGTTCGGTGATAAATCTTGGCCTTTTAGTTGTTTTCTTGACATATATGCTAGAATTTACCGTCGTGAAAATTGGAAAGTGATCACTTCCATGTAAGTTATTTAAAATTGTCCATTGCATTTAGGTACAAGACTCGCTGAACAAAGTGTGATATCTATGTTTGTAAAGCTTTGGTGGGTTGAAAAATGTGTAGGCGAGTCGTCGTTAAGAACCGTCAGGTTTGAAGCCAGTATAACATCTTCAAGTGCTTTACCTCTTGAGTTTGCTACAGATGAGCCCCAGAGAGGACTCCAGGAATTTAGATCTCCTAATACTAACATAGGGCTTGGAATATTATCAATTATTGAGAACCGATCTTTCGAATTGAAGTTCTGGTCTGGAGGAATGTACATTGATATCAGTGAAAGTTTAAACCCTATGTTTATCTCCAGCACAATTGTAGAGATATTTGACACTATGCTAATTTGTTTGTGGGGTATGTCTTTTTTAATGAGCACGCAAATTCCTTGCTCGCCTGTCGTGTTTTGCGCTAAGTTGTGGAAATAGCCTGTTTATCCTTTAGGTGGGTGAGGTGCTACATTCGAGGGTATGTGGGTTTCCTGTAAGCATATAATAGACGGATTGTATTGCTTCAGTATAAGTTGAAGTTCTTCATAATTATTAGAGTATCCTTTTATATTCCATTGCATTATGGAAGTCATTGTGAAAGAAAAAGTAAGAGTTTTGTTGTAAAGTTATATAAAGATATATAAGAGTTAGTATAAATGTTTTTTTTTGTTGAGGTAAATTTAAGAGTCTTCGTCAGATGTCATTGCGGCGTCTGAAGAGTTACGGAGATTCATATTGTAATTGTCGAAGTTAATTTGGAAATTGTCATCAATGTTTGTTATGTCAAGAGAAGAGTTAGCGAGAGAATTGTATAGCGAAGTAAGAGACGATATATCGATTTCTTGTGGGAGAATATTTTGTGGCTGATCGTTGGACTGTGGTGAATATTGGTTTTGCGAGTAGCTATTGAGTGATTCTTTGTTTTGAGTTATAAAGCGTGGTGGATCATTGTTAGTCGTGCTATTGATGGTGTGTGGGTGAGAGTGTAAAGCAATGATGTTATTGTTGGGTACAATTGTGTTGGACTGAGGTGATTGCGATGAGTTGAGAGAGAATGAAGGTTGTGTTTTTTGTTGCTTGGGGTTATTATTGGGATATTGTTGGAGGTTGGATGGGTTAGTTATTGTATGATTTTGCATGTGCTGCCTGTTTGATTCAGGTTGTATAACGACAGAAGAGAATGAAGGAGATGATTCCGAAAATAAAGGCGAAGAGTTTTTGTGAATGTTGATGGCTTCTCTCATGGTGCATTTTTTTGTTACTTTTATCTTTGTTGGACGAAGACGGGTGGTCGGAGGAGCAGTTGGCGCAAAATGTGCGCTTGCAAATTTCAGGGGAGTGAGGGGGTAGACTGCAGTTTTCACATGCTGGGGCTCGCTTGCAGTATTTGGTGGTATGTCCGAGAATTTGACAATTTTTGCAGCGCATTGGGGAAGGAACGTATTGTCTCATTCGCACGTTGCGCCAAGCAATTTCTAATTTTTCAGGAATATGAAAACGATCGAATGTAAGAAGTACAACACCGGACGGTTGCATTCGTTCATTAATTTTCTTTTGAAATTTGTACACGGCCACCACGCCATGGGCTGCCAATTCATTCACTATTTCATTTTCGGGTACGTTGTTAAGGAAAGGTGCGTAAACAGTTCCCTTGTTGTAATTCAAGTGCTCGTGATATTTTGCTTTGACTGGGCAGATGCCGTATAATTCTTTTAAGTCTAGAAATTTCTCTGCAACACTTACACTATTAACTTACACTATTAACCAACAAGAGTAGATTGCCATCGCGAAGTTCGGAGATTGAAAGAATTTCTTTGCTAATTATATTGATAGACCGGTGGACCGCGAAACACGAATGTTGAGATAGAGTTTTATTCGTATCAAGGGATTCTAGCACCACAAACTTAGGATTACTTTTTTGCACCGTGGGGAGTTCAGGGAAAAGATCTATATTTTTGCAAATTGAAGCCTTCTTTTTTTTCTTTTTAACTTTGGAGTTTTCGGCTAGCAAGGCGAACCGATTAACCCCAATGATGGGGGCCCAGAGGGCATTTTAGCTTTAATTACCAGATGTCAAGAAATTTAACACAAAATCCAAATCAGATGAGTGATGAATGAATGAGATGAGATGAATGAGACCCAAAGATCGGTCGAGAAGTATCCAGTAATTTTGAGTCGACATTTCATGTGAAGAGTAAATACTCTAGTGAAATTTATAAAAAATAATGATTATGTGTTTGGTGGAAAAGTGAAGGATCATTGGTGGCGCATTGATTTCCAGAATCGGGGCAGTCCTCACCTTCATATGGTGATTTGGATCGAAAATCATCCCGAGTTTGACTCAGAAGAAGGAAAACTTCTTCTGGATCGTAATTGTTTCTGTAGAATTCCTCCAGAAGAAGAAGACCCAGAGCTTCATGAATTAGTTAAAAAATGTCAAATTCATCGGCATACACAAACTTGTTCAAAAAATAATACTTCTATAAGATGCTGATTCAACTTTCCACGCCAAGAATGTGACGAGACACGAATTGTGCCACATTCTTCAAATGATTTTCTTCGTAACGGAGGTAGAATTTGTTTACTTAAGCGTCGAAAGGAAGATGCTTGGGTAAATAATTACCACCCAGAGTTGCTAAGTCTGTGGACAGGCAACATGGATAGCCATGCGGATCAAACGAAGCGATAGCGTACTATATAGCAAAGTACCTATCGAAAGCAGAACCTGCAGGTATAGATTCTGGAATTGCGCAGGCAATACAGCAAATTCAACGCGAAGAAACCGATATTTCACGCAAACTGTTCAGCATATGTATGAAGATTCTTCATGAACGACAAGTATCAGCTGCAGATTGTGCATATAGACTTTGTCATATCCCATTACGGGACAGTTCTCGAAGCTGCATTTTTCTGAACACAAGAAAGGCAGAACAGCGTTACAGAGTATTGCAATTCGACAGAAACGGGCACGCAACTGGTTATTATAGTAATATCTTTGAAAGATATCAAAAACGTCCGTTACAATCTCCCGATTACGATTTTGCAAACATGAGCCTTACAGAGTTTGGAATGTTGTTTGAACCATTCTATCCGAAAAAAGGAAGCGAAACTGAAGAAAGTGTTGATCACGACGCGTATGAAGAATTTCGTAACACACGTCGTCCACTCATTACGCTATTAGATACGAGCAAAATGGTTGTGAGAAAGGTTCCTGCAGTTGTTAGGGTGTCATATTTTATAGCAACATCAGATCCCGACAACTTTTTCTATAGCTTACTTCTTCAATATATGCCTTATCGTTTGGAAACTGAAATACTTCGATAATGCAAAAGAGGCGTTTTTACATAGAGAGAATCGTATGAAGGAAATGAGCAGGTATATGCGCCAATTTCGAGAGCGTGACCAACAGCTTGAAAATGCATTCAATCAGATACATGCATTTGAAATTTTAGAACAGCCAGAGATTATAAATCTTGAAGTTATAGAAGAAGAATTACCGGACACAGAAATGAGCAATGATCAATTTCAAATAACACAGCACGCTATGAATATTGATCAAAAACAATTGTTTACTGTCATTACAGAGAGTATTAAAAATCAACTTAATGATGATATTAAACGAGAGAAAATTTTCGTCACAGGTGGAGCAGGCACCGGAAAAACTTTTCTCTTTAATATATTGAAAAACCAAGTTAACCGATGTTATGGAAAATTGGTCGTGAAAGTTGGTGCTCTTACTGGAGTTGCAGCACGGTTGGTCGGAGGTTCTACACTACACAGCCTGTTGAAACTGCCAGTAGAAAAAGATGGCGTCATCATTAACATACCACTTCTTACAGGAAATTATTTAAGAGGGATGCGCCAGTTATGGCAAAACGTTGAGTTTCTGTTCATAGACGAAATTTCTATGGTGCCTTATGAAATGCTTTGCATGATCGACTCTCGTTTGCACCAACTGAAGAGACAGGAGGCTTGTTTTGGAGGTATAAATTTCTTACTCTTTGGTGATTTAATGCAGTTACCACCTGTCTGAGGACATCCATCAAGTATTTCAACAGCCAGAACATATGAAACCCGCTACACATTTGTGGCGACAATTCCGCCTGGTTGAACTCCAACAAAACATGCGTCAACAAGAAGATACGACATTTATAAATGTGCTTAATGCTTTAAGAGTTGGAAAGTTGACGTCGAAGCATCTTGAAGTTCTTCTTGAAAAAGTGTCAACAGATACCACTGAAGAATTCTCGATTGAGAAAGCTTTAAGGATTTACCCTACTAACGACCAAGTTGTTATACATAATAAAAAAGTTCTGAAGAGCTTTCAAGATAAAGGGACTGTTATTTCTACGATTAAAGCACAAGACCAACTCATTGACGCTACACGAAATTTAGGTAATAAGGACTTAAATACTGTAATACCGAATGATATCAATAAAACAGGAAGTCTTCCTAATGCATTAAAAATATTCGTTGGAGCAAAAGTGATGTTAAGGTCGAATATTGACGTGTCAAAAGGTTTAGTGAATGGTAATATGGGGTTTGTTACAGAAAATATCTGGCCAAATTTTCGCAGAGACCAAGTATATGCAGAAGACATCCCGTCAGTACGTATTAATTTCGGCTCAGATGGTGAACACGTAATTAAGCCAATAACGATACAATTTCCAGCAAAATACAGCTATGGAGTCGCTGAGAGACAAATGTTGCCAACACTACTGAGTTGGGCGTCGACCGTTCATAAGATGCAAGGTTGTACTGTAAATCATGCAGTAATTTATCTGGGCTGCTGGAGAAGCTTATGTAGCACTTAGTCGTTGTAGATCTTTGGACGGAATTCGAATTGAAGAACTAGACTGTTCGAGGTTGACAGGTAAATCCCCATGTAACAGTGAAGCTTTAGAAGAAATGATTCGATTAAGAAATAATAATTCGTAAAGTCGTCAATAGAACTTGGTCGCAATGTGATTGGTATCACTGGAGATATGTAAGCATCATATGATACAAAGCAATGTAATATGACTTGTAGTGGCAACCTGTGGGAAGCGCAGCGTCAGCAAGCTTCATACCCGTTGCAGCGGCAAACATAGGTCTAGAGCAGCGTTGTCCACGGCCTATGCGCACAATAGCGCACGGACAGTGCCAGACACCTCACACCAACATGTCGCGACAAGTGTCTGTGAAAGCACGATTGTGCTACTGTATTCAACTTCGTAGGCAAGCAAAGCAAAATTTTGCGATCAGTTGACGCTAGAATAACCAACACAAGCATAACGTGCACACAGTCACGTTGGTCACTGGTCTAGAGCAGTAACTAAGTAAACGTTTTTTAACTTGTATACGACTGCAACGACATCTATTGACAAAATACTTACGAAAGACTCTTTCCCCCCACTCAATATAATGGAATAGTTATATTGGAAATGTACATTTTTTTATTGATTTCGTAAATCACTTAAGGAAGGTACATACATACCAGAGACCTGCATTGAGTATGATCGATCCGATTTGATCAGCCACGCTCAAAACGGTCAAACTCAGCACAGCGGTTCGCTACAAACTTGTTCGATCGAGTTTCGTGCTCAAAACGAAGGAGTTCGATCAGTTGATTTGATTGCCCTGCTTACTGATTGAAACTGATTGGTTGGTTCCGGTATGATGATTGGAAATGATTGTACAGAAAAAGACGATCAAGTCCAACGATGCACGAAAACGCAGACATCGATCAACTGTGCGTTCGAATTGATTGTGATTGAACCAATTAGATCGAGAATTGCCCTGCGAATATGTATGTATGTGCATAGTTTGTATGTACATATTTGTGTGTTTTAACGGAAACAAGTTGCGATGCATAAAATTAATCAAAACATTACTGCATATATTTCTTCATTTTTAACGCCTAAAACTAAAATTCAATTAATGCTTAAAATTAATAAACAAAGGTAATGCTTAGGAAACACAAATTTCTAATTTTAATCACTTCTTCATTGGGATCCACAAAAACTTAAAATTAAAAACAGGTTTATTTTCTGGTTTCAATCTTAATCGCTAAAACTTTTATAAAATGAATTTAAAAAAAATAAGCTTTCAACTGAACATGGTCCGAGCCTATTTCTTTTTTCAGTTATAATATTTCCAGCTAAAGAAAAAGAACGCTCAGCGACTGCGCTGCTGGCAGGAACCACCCGGTATGACCAAACGGTATGATTGTGATCGATCGGAATTCAAGCAGCATTCTCGAACATTCTTTGCTGCTCACACAAGGCTTTCGATCGAGAAAAATCATGACGAAACAAGCAACAGTGATTGGAACTAAATGTTCGCTTTGAGCACGCTCGCTTACGATCATTCATTTTTGTTGAAGCAAAGTTTTCCGTCACAAAAAATCTGAGTCAATGATCGGATAGGATTGGAAAAAATTGTGATCGTTGCAGCTCTCTGATACATACATACATACGTATGCTGTAACAACATTTCCACAAATAATAAAATTAAACCTTAACAATAAAAAATGTATCAGCTTTAGCGACTAAGGAAATCAGCTTCAGAACTTATTAAATAAATCTACTAAGCTAATTGTCTTACATTATCACACTTCAAAATAGTTGTTTAATTTACACATAAATTTAGTTTTTGTAAGGCTGAAACTTTTTTGGACATCCGCTTTATTTTCAATTTATTTTTTAGGGAAGCTTTGATAGGTGATCCTTCTGCATAGAACAGTTTAGTATACATGCATTTGTGATGAAGAGTAACCTGTTTTCTAAGGTAGGCAAACCTGCTTCTGCTAATATGTTTACTATTGGAGTAGTCCTGAATGCTCCAATGGCCAGTTGGGCTGCAATGTGGTATACGGATTTGCGCAATTTCGAATTGATGTTTTTTTCCAAATATTAGGAACCCATAATCAATTTTTGACAAAATACTGATTTTACAATAAGAATGATTGTCGTAGCGTTGATTTCTAATTGGATATTACTGCGACATTTAATAATACTTAATCTATTTTGTTGTCATTCCATGTATAAGTTAGAAATTTTTTTGTTATTGGGTTTTTCTTTCCCCGCAAAATGACTCGCTTTTTCAACTCCAACTTTACAACTAATTACTTAATATTAAATGCTAACTCTAGCCTATTATTACACATCGTGCTATTAATGTACCGTAATTCGTCATTCCTTACCAAAGTCCCATTGTTTTAAACCGCCCGCACAAGTAAAAACAAATAAAGTGCTAAGCCGGTTTCGATACTCTGTTATCAGAAACATTTCATTTAATGATCATTAGCGCTCTAGGTAGACAAATTAACCCAGCACATATTTCAAGAGTAGCAGCATATGGGATACTAGCTGCTATGTTAACTTATACAAGGTGCGTTCCAAAGTAAACAGGACTTTTTGAATATAGCGCCCCTGTTGGCGCCATCTATATGTCGACTGGTGCGTTAGAATCTTGCTATCTTAGTCGATTGTTCAGTGTCAGTATGTTTGTGTTATCGGTGCGAAAATGAAGTTCCCACAAAGAGCCAACATTAAATTTTGGTAAAACTTTTCAATTGATGAAGCAAGTCTATGACAATGACTACCTATCCCGTAGCAGAGTGCACGAGTGGTTTCAACGTTTTCAAAGTGGTCGTGAGGACATAAATGACGATCAACATGTGGGCCAATCAAAATCCGTGATCACCGGAAATTCCATCGAAACTGTGAATGAATTCGTCAAAAATTAGCGGAAAACATCACTCAAATTCATAGAAATGGAATTGAACATCTCCAAAACATTGATTTTTCACATTTTGACCGAACATTTGGGCTTACGAAAGGTATGTGCTCGACAAGCAAAAATTGCTCAGAATTCAACATTCGAAGGACGATTATTTGACCAAAAATCACATTTTAGCCATTAACCACTCCCCGTATTCGCCTGATATGGTACCGTGCCACTTCTTACTTTTCGGAGAAATGCATTTGCCCATGAAAGGAAAGCGTTATACAGACGTAGAGGCCATTCAAAAGGCTTGCACCGGAATACTGGCGACCATACCGACCAACGAGCTAAAACACTCGTTCGACAAGCTTTTGGATCGTGCAAAAAGCTTTATTGAAACAGAAGGAGATTATTTTGAATAAAATAAATTAATTTTTCTGAAAAAGCTATTTGTACTGTTTTATTTTTTATCCTGTTTACTTTGGAACGCACCTTGTACTTATGATTACAGATTAAGCCTAGAATTTTTAGACTATTTGCATTATTTCTATTACTTCTATTAAAACTTAACAACATTATGTATTACAATGACGTATAGTTTGGATTTGCTAAAAAAGATTTTCGCACCACTAAAGTAGCACCAGCTTAGAACAGAGTAGAGAAGAGTGTTCATTTGGTTATCAAAATTAATATTGTTACGAACGATGCTGAAGATAAAAAGATCATCGTCATAAAGTAAATGATTAAAGTATTTTTGTTTGTTTATTGGGAGACTTAACCAGTCAGATGATATAATCTATTCAGAAGATAATGTCGAACCTAAGTAATAATTTTGGGACCGAGTTTCCATGAAAATAGGATTTGATAGTAATTTTTTTTAAGGAGATAACACAACAGTTTTCTGGCTATCATTTTTATACACTGAATAGAGTATATTAAGTTTGTCACGAAGTTTGTAACACCCCGGAGGAAGCGTCGGAGGCCCTATAAAGTACATATATATAAATGGTCAGTATGTCGAGCTGATTCGATGTAGCCATGTCCGTTTTTTTTTTTTTTGTTACCGGAGGGAGCATCTTCGAAAGATACCATCCTATTTCAGACGGCATGCACGATTCATCCTACACGCGCATGGGCCGCCATTGTTACCAAGTGCGGAACCTGCGGGGTAGGACGCCTACGTACTAACCCTAACTCCGTCTCCTCTAGCTATTTATCTTCCTTGCGGGACCGCCGCTAGGCATTTCTTCACAAGGATAAGCTTTAGCCGTTTGGCTCTCGATTTATAAATTTACCAACTTCATGTGGGTCACCTGTAGGGATGCTCCATGAACATCGATGTTCGATGATCATCGATGTTGAAAGCAAAAACATCGATGTTTTAATATCGATGTTACCATACGAAAAATATCGCAACATCGATGTTAACGGAATCGATCATTGATGTTAACTTACGGCCTCACGCACGACACGGACGTCCACCAAAGCAATGCAGCTTACGGGGCATCTCGACAGGATAGAATATATAGAATACTAGCTGCATTGCCGTGCCCATTGCCTGTGGAGACTCCACATTGCTCATAGCTTACTAGATATAGAATACTATCTAGTTTGCCATGTATAGTAAGCTAGAAGCTGTCACTTCTGCAGTTTGACAGCGCACTTTTCATTTCTATGAAAATTTTGAAGAGGCAACATATCCCATTTGCACATATGCCCACGGCATTTTCAATTTGGCAATATGAAAATTAGAAGAGCGAGTATTAAGACGGTTGTGTTATATTATAAAAATAAAGTACATGTTGAAAATAACATTTTTTCAAAAAATTAATATTTAGTATAATATTGTTAATTTACAGAAAAATTATGCAAATTGGGTTGGAAATGAGCGAAGTCTTAAATTTAAAAAACTTATACAAGCATAAATCAAAATATTATTGCGCATTTTAAATTTATTATTTCAATTGGTATATAAATTTTATGCCACAATTATTATATAGTAGTCCAAAAATATGAATTCTTATTTTTCCCAGAAGTAGATTTGTAAAAAAAGAATCTTTCTCCTTTTCTTATTATCTTATTTTTCCCAGAAAGCTCTTCAAAAGCTGGTTCTACTCTTTATCAACAAAGAAACCGATTAAAAGGTTCTTCTTTACCAAAATTACTTTTCCTTCAGTCAATTAATAAAAAATATTGGGATATGTAATAATTTGATCTGTTGCTTAATAAATTTCGAATTTATATATTGTGTTTTGTTTCTTTGTCAATTATTAATGAAAAATTATCGATGGATCCAACATCGATGTTCGGTTTTTGATAAATATGGAACATCGATGTTGAGCTTTCGATTATAACATCGATGTCAACATCGATGTTTTTTGAATATCGATCATCTCTAGTCACCTCTCTGTCGCTCTTTCTTTCCCATTCCTTCCGTCTAAGTTCTATTAGGGCTGTCGCGCTCCATTCTCTAACAAAGTTCCACACCTGCTGGGAACGTAGCATGTGTGGTACAATGTTTTCAGGGGTTAGCCGGTCTGAAAGTAGTTTCTCTAATTCCTCTCTTTCATCCTTATAACGGGGGCACAGAAAGAAAATGTGCCACGCGTTCTCAATCCCGTTTCCACAAAAAGAGCACTCAAACCAAAATTTGTGTGAATACTCTCTGAAGCAACCGTGCCCAGTCAGGAACTGCGTCAAGTAAAAATCAGTCAGTTTCTCCGTGTTGTCTCTCTACCCACATTTGCACGTTTCTGATCAACGTGTGTGTCCATCTACCATTTGTTGCTTCGTCCCATCGTTTTTGCAACTCATTAAGGCTGGTTCGTCTTTCTTGCTGTTTTTCTTGAATATTTAGTCGTCTCCCCGCGTTTTTCGCTTTGTCATACATTCTTTTTAACTCCATTGCCATAATATCTGGAGGCATAATACCTGAGATAAGTCCAACCGCATCGTGTGACACAGTCCGGAAAGCGCACGCTACCCTAATTGCGCTTAATCGAACTCAGCTATAGAAGTTTATTTCGCGGATCTTTGCCCGTGTGTAATAGGCTTCTCCTGTTAATGGCTTTTCTTGGAACACGTTTTCTCCACTTGCACAAATGGCCGCTTTGCCCATTAGGTCTGAGGTCCACGTTGCTGCGCTGACGTTTTTGTATTGTTCGCGGACTATTGCCACGTCGATTATCTGCTCAAACACTGTATGCGTAAGCAGGTCTTGTGCTGCTTCGCAGTGGTTGAGGTTGAGCTGTAGTACCCTCATATTTTGGCTTTTTTGCACGCTTCTTGGTAGAGAGGACATTTCTTGCTACGTATCTGATGGTCAGAGTTTTCCTTTCCTTGTTTTTTACATGCAATGCAAGACGGCTCCTTGTTGCATGTCTTTGCAAAGTGACCTTTTTCCCCACATTTGAGGCAGCACTGACTCCTAGCGTCTGGGTTTTTGCAGGTTCTCGCCAGGTGGCCATATTCCAAGCACCGGAAGCATTTTTTAAGGTCCGTCTGTCTGCCTGTATATATACGAATTAGTCCCTCAGTTTTAAGATATCGATTTTTCGATATCGTTTATTTTGCAAACGTCATTTTCTCTTCAAGAAGCTGCTCATTTGTCGGAACTGCTGATATCGGACAACTATAACATATAGCTGCCATACAGACTGAACGATAGGAAAACTTTCACATTTGACAATGTATCTTCACATAAGTTGGCACAGGTTATTTTCTAAGGCAACAATGTAATCTCCGAAGAAATTGGTTATGTTGAAGTATTATGCTATTATTGAATATTACATTCTATAGTTGGCATAATTTATCTTTGCCAAGGGGAGGAGTATATTAACTTTGCTCCAAAGAGTTGCAGATGTAGTTTGATAATTAATGCCTTTGGTAAAATCTATGAAAGCATTGGGTTTTGAAATTTTAACTTCTCGGTTAAATAATGCATTACTTTTTTTTATAATGCAGGATGTTTTCTTTAGAGGGGGACGCTTGGCAATTTGCCAAAAAATAACTTTTTGAAGTCTAAGCTGAGCTAGTTGATCGTTCCACCAACAAGTAGAGCGTCGCAGAAAATTAGAAAATTGAATTTGGATAGAGGTATAGACGAGTCTACGGCACGTTCCTTAGCATAATTGCTGCCGATTGGTTGCTATTTTCAGGGTTAGAGTTTCAGTTTTCAATTCAGTTAAAGAGTTTAAAAAATTGTCTAAAGATTTTTGGTAGGACGACCAATCAGCAAATTTAAGGTTATAACGGGTGATTTTTTTGAGGTTAGGATTTTCATGCATTAGTATTTGACAGATCACGTGGGATTTCAGACATGGTGTCAAAGAGAAAGATGCTCAGTATGCTTTGACATTTCATCATGAATAGACTTACTAACGAGCAACGCTTGCAAATCATTGAATTTTATTACCAAAATCAGTGTTCGGTTCGAAATGTGTTTATCGACAAATTTTGTTCAGCGATGAGGCTCATTTCTGGTTGAATGGCTACGTAAATAAGCAAAATTGCCGCATTTGGGGTGAAGAGCAACCAGAAGCCGTTCAAGAACTGCCCATGCATCCCGAAAAATGCACTGTTTGGTGTGGTTTGTACGCTGGTGGAATCATTGGACCGTATTTTTTCAAAGATGCTGTTGGACGCAACGTTACGGTGAATGGCGATCGCTATCGTTCGATGCTAACAAACTTTTTGTTGCCAAAAATGGAAGAACTGAACTTGGTTGACATGTGGTTTCAACAAGATGGCGCTACATGCCACACAGCTCGCGATTCTATGGCCATTTTGAGGGAAAACTTCGGACAACAATTCATCTCAAGAAATGGACCCGTAAGTTGGCCACCAAGATCATGCGATTTAACGCATTTAGACTATTTTTTGTGGGGCTACGTCAAGTCTAAAGTCTACAGAAATAAGCCAGCAACTATTCCAGCTTTGGAAGACAACATTTCCGAAGAAATTCGGGCTATTCCGGCCGAAATGCTCGAAAAAGTTGCCCAAAATTGGACTTTCCGAATGGACCACCTAAGACGCAGCCGCGGTCAACATTTAAATGAAATTATCTTCAAAAAGTAAATGTCATGAACCAATCTAACGTTTCAAATAAAGAACCGATGAGATTTTGCAAATTTTATGCGTTTTTTTTTAAAAAAAGTTATCAAGCTCTTAAAAAATCACCCTATACTTGCATTAGCAGATAATATTTTGCCTCAAATTATGTTCAAAAGCGATGTAGAAATAGGGAGGTTCATCGAAAGTTTTCCAAGTAGCAGCGATGCTAAGACATCGATTACAAATGCTTAAATCAATGTATGTATGTGTGGAACGAATTGAAAAATGAGAGTGGGATTTGTCATTTAGTACAAAATGCAAGATTATTATTTTGTAGTGATAGATAAATAGAAAAGCAGAAACTCTACTGTCGAAAACGTAATCGGCTGTTAGAGTACTTTATAATTCAATGTCGTTATGAGTTACAGAGCTAAGAGAGTCAGTACGGAATGAGAGAAGTGCATTTTATATTGCTAGGCTGTCATTAGTGTCCTGTTGTTCTGAACAATTACTTAAGATATGATTTAAAGCATTGCGTGTATTAAGCAGAGAAGATGGATTGTTGTTGTTATATGCTAATAAGTTTTTTGAAGGGGACATGTTATCTGTTTGTTTGTTTAATTTAGTTGTATAATTCATTTTTTGGAAAGAGTTAATGTTTGTTATAGCCGTGGGAGAATCCGAGGATAAGGAAGTATCAATGATTTGGTTGGGAGAGAGATAAGTTGGTAAGAATTTGTTGCTTTCGAGAGCGGTATTGGATTTTGAATTAAGTTCGTTAAGTATTACATTTTTTTATTTGTTGCTTCTTCTTGATTTTCACTTGGTGATGGGTATACCGAAATTGTATTAGTCTGGTTAGAACAAAAAACCACATGCATGGAAGACGTACATTTCTAATCGAACGTCCGAAATACTTAACCTAATGGGATCAGCCACTTGGCGACACGTAGCCAGTGCTGACAATCCTGCTGATCTAGGTACAAGAGGGTGCAAGCCACTAGATCTTGCCACCACCACCCTCTGGAATCTCCTGATTCTTGGCCACAATCACACATGCGCAACATAATCGCCCTTTTACACATTATTGGGTGATGACGACATCCTTGAACGATTTTCATCGTTTCCCTGAGCCCTCAGTGTAGTTGCTTATATGTTCAAATTTATAGAGCAACTCAAAACAAAAGTCAAGGTATCACCTAATTTCCCATGCAATATAGGGACGCACGTGGAGTTACAAAAGGTAAAAATCGCACTAATCGCATATACTCAAATGCCTTATTTCAGTCACGATATATCACTACTAAGAGAATCGAAGCCAATTGATAAAAAGAGCTCACTCTTAGGTCTAAACCCATTTCTAGATACGAAAGGTCTTCTTCGTGCAAATGGTAAAACTTAATTAAATATTCAAAAAAGTACGTGCGGGACCGCTGGCGATTCAAAGTTACGTAGATAGCGTTTTATCGAAAAAGGTATCAACAGGTAAGGTGATGTGACACTTGGGCCCGCTGACGAAACAAATGTATTTCTATACCGCACAGGATCGGTGTTTATCGTAGTGAGGTAAATTAGCGTAGGGTCTTAATGCGGCGCAGTGTATAAGCAATTGTGTTGTTCGAATTGTGTTTGCTTTCTCTAGTAGATTATTTATTTAAATCTCACTTAATTACTTGATATATATCTGCACACAATTGACAAGATTTAATTATTGATAAAAGTCATTGTCTTTAAAAATTATCACAATACAGCAACAGGATCGTTGAAACGAAGGCTTAACTTAACTCCAAGGAGAGGTAATAAGCACACGTAAAATGATCAGAAGTCAATTACACATAAGAGTTATGAAAATTAAATTGAATTTAAAATTCTTTACTATAATCATTTTTACAAAATTATGCTAATTAATTTTTATGAATGGTTCGCTTGGTAAAAAATTTTATATACTACATATATGTATAATGTTTTAACAGCTAGGGTCTTAGGTAGATAACTAGGTACTTACGGCATCATGCGTATTCATACCTTTTCAGCGTTCATTATAACTTTGTTAGCAGATGTATGAACTGTAGTTTATGAAATTGCATTTTTTTAATACTAGTCAAATATTCTTCCGGTAAAAATTACCTGTTGCTACAGAGAGTATTGTATTATATTAGTGAGATAGATACGGGGTTATACAAGACCGTTCCAAAGTAAACAGGACTTTTTAAATCTAGTGCCCCCTGGTGGCGCCATCTATATGTCGATTGTCCAGTCAGAATTTCATGACGTTTCATCGATTGGAAGTGAAGTGATTGCGTTTTAAGTGTCAGTATGTTTGTGTTATCGGTGCGAAAATGAGCTTCGAACAAAGAGCCAACATTAAATTTTATTTCGAAATTGGTAAAATTTTTCAATTGATGAAACAAGTCTACGGCGATGATTGCCTATCCCGTAGCAGAGTGTACTAGTGGCTTCAACGTTTTCAAAGTGGTCATGAGGACATAAATGACGATCAACATGTGGGCCAATCAAAATCCGTGGTCACCGGAAATTCAATCGAAACTGTGAATGAATTCGTAAAAAATCAGCCGAAATCATCACTCAAATTCATGGAAATGGAATTGAACATCTCCAAAACATCAATTTATCACATTTTGACCGAACAGTTGGGCTTACGAAAGGTGTGTGCATGGTTTGTTCGGCACAAATTGACTAACGACCAAAAATTGCTCAGAATCCAACATTCGAAGGACATCATTGAAGAGGTCAAAAATCACATTTTAACCATTAACCACTCCCGGTATTCACCTGATATGGTACCGTGCGACTGCTTACTTTTCGGAAGAATGCATTTGCCCATGAAAGGAAAACGTTATGTAGACGTAGAGGCCATTCAAAAGGCTTGCACCGGCATATTGGCGACCATACCGGCCAAAGAGTTAAAACTCGACATGCTTTTGGATCGTGCACAAAGCTGTATTGAAGCAGAGGAGACTATTTTGAATAAGATAAATTGACTTTGGCGAAAAAACCATTTGTTCTTTTTTTGTTTTTAAAAGTCCTGTATGTCGTCGTGCAAGAATTTTTGCGCTCGAACGAATAGCGATGAAAAGGGAAATAGAACAAAAAGGCCGAATGCGTGTTGTTTTGTTCACTTTATAAAAGCGAATGAAATTTATTTAAGCAATTGTTACATCTAATGTATGACAGGATTGCAGAGTGCCTAAATTTATAAAAAGTAGTAGGTGATGCCACTTAATTATCAGGTGGCGCTCTGAGCGCTCTGAACATACTCCCCCCGATGGCGAGTCATACCGCCAGCTAAATGATCATGGATGGGAAGAGCGCACAATTTAGAGATGGCTCGTTTGCAAATACCGTTGGCCATTTTCACTTCAGCTACACGAACTTTAGAATCGTTCCCCAGGAAGACCTTAGTGACTCTTCCAAGCATTTCCAGTCAATTCCTTCAACAAGACACTGCCGATAAACTGCTTCAACATGTTGCTGCTTGAGCAATTGTTGCTGTAATTCTGCCATTTCATTTCTTGCTCCAACAAAGTTTGTTGCGTTATCAGACCAAATGATCTTTGGTTTTCCACGAGTGCAATAAAAACGACGCAATGCTGCTAGAAAGGATTCAGTTGATAGATCCTTTACGACTTCCATATGAACCGCCTTCGTAGTAAAACATATGAAGAGACTTATGTAACATTTCGTTGATGGTCTGCTTCTTATTTCAGATCGGTAGTAGAACGGTCCGCAATAGTCAACTCCGGTGATTAGAAAGGGCCGACATTGACGGACGCGGTCTTCTGGTAAGTTTCCCATAATCTGTTCGCAAATCTTGGGTCGTATTCTGAAACATCGCACGCACTTGTTTACTGTGTGACTCACCACCTTTTTGCCTCCCAGGGGCCAATATTGTTGTCGAATTGCAGCAAGTAATGCTTGGGGTCCGGCATGTAGATTCTGATGGTGAAAATGTGATATAATAGATTCTGTTAGGGGATGTCCCTTGGATAGAATGATTGGATGTCGTGAATGGTAATCCAATAATTCTCTAAACGACCACCTACTCTAATAAGTCCAAATGAGTCTAAAAATAGTGACAAAGACGCTAATTTACTCGACGTACAGACCTTTTAAGATCCTTGTGTTCAGACGAAAAATTCACTCTTTGCATCATACGAAGTAAATACCAGGTTCCTTGTTGAACATGTGTTGTATCGAGAATACCAGAATGGTCCTTTTTGATGAACATGTGTACGTAACCATACGAGTATATACGCTGAATTACTGTAAAGGATCAAGTGATATATCAGTTACTGAAGTTGACGAAAGTAATGCATTATTCGCCGTTCAGGTGAATTTCTAATGCGAATACTACTTTATGGCCAATTTGTTTCCAAATCAAGCAGAAATGGGCTTCCAAATTTCCAAAGTGAAGAGTTTGATAACTTCATGGGCGATGCACCTCTCGACAAGATGTCTGCAGGGTTTAGATGTGTTGGTATATACCTCCACTCCATTAGTTAAATGCTGTATACTTGTAATGCGATTGGCGACAAAAATTATAAAACGTGAAGGCTCCTCCTTGATCCATGACAAAACCATTGTAGAATCCGACCAGCAAAAGAACCGACAGTTAAATATTCGTAAATTGTATATTGACTGAATTACTTGAGCCAGAAGCGCAGCTGCACATAACTCTAGTTTAGGAACTGTGACCGTTTTTAATGGGGCAACCCTTGATTTCGAACAGAGCAACGTGGAATGTGCATGTCCACCTAAACGAGATACTACGTAGATACAGGTGCCGTAAGCTGATCCATGTAACTCCAAGCTAGAATTTGGTAAGCCAAGCGGAAAAGCGGAAAAGTCATATTTCCCTATACTACTAAATTCATCGTATAGTTGAAGCCACGCTGTTTGATAAGTCATTGGTAGACTTTCATCCCAATCGATCTTCTACACCCACAGTCGCTGAAGGAATACTTTTACATTGCACACTACGGGTCCAATTAATCCCAATGTATCATAAAGTTGAGCAATAACCGACAAAACTGAGCGCTTAGTAATTTTTCTATTGTTTTGGCGAGAAGTAAACGAAAATATGAAAATATCAGTATCGGGATTCCATTGAAGTGAATTTGATTAATTTCTCCTTATCTGTATCCGGCACATTGCTAAGCACTTCTGGTTTATTTGAACACCATTTTCGAATTTTAAAGTGTCCTTTACCTAACAGATCAGAGGTTTGTTACATTATTTCTTTTGCTTCTTCAACTGTGTGAGCACCAGTGATTAAGTCGTCGACATAAAAATCACGTTGAATTATTTTGGAACTAATGGGGTATAAAACTGCTTCATCGACCGCAAGTTGATGCATGGTGCGAATAGCCAAAAATGGTGCAGACTTTGTCCCATAAGTAACCGTATCGAGTTTAAATATTTTTATGTCATCTTTTGGATCGTCCCTACAAAGTACGCATTGCAAGTAATTATCAGGTGTGGTGACTCGAATGCACCGATACATTTTGCAAATGTCTCCGGTTAGGGCGACCGGATTTGCACGAAAACGAAGAAGAGTGTCGGCTAACTTTGGTAGAATGGTTGGACCTGCCATGTTCAATGAATAACCAGTTGTAGTCTGTACTGAGCCGTCGAATACGACTCTAAGTTTTGTTGTTGTGCTATCGTTTTTGAACACGCAATGATGTGGAATAAAATATGTGGGTAGCGATGGTATTGGCTTCGATACTGGAAACATGTGTTTAAGTTCGAGATATTCCTTCATAAAAGATACGTATTGTAATTTTACTTCCTTATTACGTTCGAGACGCCTCTCAAGAGTTAGAAACCGTCGTAACGCTTGCTCGTATCACCAAGAAGGCTAATACTGGGCTTTAGAGGTAAGCGAACCGAATATTCGCCTGTCAGCAAACGACTGTAGTTTGCCTTAAAGTGATCTTCACAATCGAGTTCCTCTCTTGTTGCCTTACTAATGGGCTCAAAGCTGTTGTCTAATTCTCAAAATGAACACACCAGTTCATTGGTAGGTGAATGACCTGCGTCACACTCAAGCGATGTTGTTACGGTTGTTGTAAGCGATGATAGCTTTGGCGATGTGCTTTGGCCATCCGATAGGATCCATCCGAAACGAGTTTTTTGGAGAATATAATTATTTTTCAAACAAATTTGACCAATGCAAAGCAAATCAAAAAATATGCTTGCACCTATGAGAAGATCCACACGTTGAGGCTTCTGAAACTCAGGATCAGCTAAGTTGATATTCGCTGGAATATCCCAATCACTGATTTCGAGTGGATAGTTTGGCTGATAATCAGTGATTGTTGGAGTTACCGCAGATTCTAAATTGGCATTGAAGCTGTTATGTACAGAATGAATTGAAATGTTGAAGCTAGAATTAACAATAAATTCCGAATCTCCAATTACCGGAAATTGCTTAAGACGATTCTGATTTTTTAATTTGTAATTGATTTGCTAATCTTGTCGTTACAAAGTTGAGTTGTGAAGCAGAATCGAGGATCACGCGACATGGTATTAGCGATCCGACACTGTTGCGAACGAAAACAATAGCAGTTGCAAGAAGCACACATTCAGTTGAACAAAAGCGTGACAGAGGTGAAGGTGAGCGACTTTTTCATGTCCTTGTGACGAGGACAGCTGGCTGTGATGGACCCGGTGTGGCTTCTAAAATACCAATTACGGCTTGGTGGACTTGAGTAAAATGCAGCTGGGTATGATGCTTCATTGAGCAATATTCGCATGTAGAAGATTTACATTGCTGCACCTGATGTCCTGGTTTGAGACAATTTATGCACAGATGTGCTCTTTTGGCTTCGTTCCAACTGTCACTTGGACTCAAACTTGCGAATAGTGGGCACGTGTACACAATATGGTCATGTTTTTGACAAATCGCACAACTTTTGGTGGAAGTCTTAGAAACAACAAATGCATTTTTACGATACTTTGTATTGCTCACCTGTGTGCTAGGTGTTTTTGTTACCATAGCACGAGTCACGTTTTGTAATGTTTGACATCTCCTCTGTAAGAACGTAGCCATGTCCGTCCACGAGGAGAACTCGTCAACTGGAACCTTTTCTTCCCACAATGCGTGTGTTTCGGGATCCAATTACTATTACGATATACTGAAGCAAACAATCAGCTATTTGTTCGAACGTGCCCAACGAATGCAAGGCTCGAACATGCGATACCAATTTGTCCACCAGCGAACGCAACTCGACCGATTTCTTGTCAGCGCTCACCCTCTGCAATCCGAATAGCTCTTGAATGTGTGCCTGAAAAATCAAACGTCGATTACTGAATCTTTGACTAAGTAATTTCAAAGCAATTGTGTAGTTTTCGTCACGCATTTTAATTGATTGGATAGTATCCAGTGCTACTCCTTTTAGGCATAAATGAAGATGCTGGAATTTTTCCAAGTCTGACAATTCTGTGTCATCATGTACTATTGTTTGAAACATGCCAAAAAAGTTCGGCCAATCTGTACACGCTCCTCCAAATAACGGTAGCTGCAACTGCGGCAGACGAGACGTTGGCTGTTTCATCACAATGACCGGTGGTTGCTCCTGTGAAGGTTGATTTCTCGTAGATGACCTTACTTGAGAATCCAACCTGTTTAACTCCCTCGTAAACGCTGCCTTAACTCTGATGAAAGTTGCAGCGAATTTATCGCGAGAGGTGGTTTCAAGCTCATCAGGGTCCTCTTCCTCCAATTGTGACGGCGTTAATTCGAATTGATGTTGAATACGATCGAGCTGTTCTGATCTGACTGACAGCTCTGCATGATCCATGGAATTAAGGTCTTCCATGCCAAGTGGTGTTGAATTTAACTTGCGTAAAATGGCTTCACTTTTTCTTTTATAGAACGACATTTTTTTTATACTTGTATGACCTGTCGAATGTTACGACATAACTGTTTGCACGGCAAACTGTTTATGGGTCGGCTTTAGTATACCGTCTCAGGATTTCGGAAATAAAAAGGGTATGGTCGGATAGAGGAGATTCTCCTGATCACGAATATATATGGTTATAGCCGCAGGAAGCTTATAGTTTCCGAGTTATTCGCGTTTAAACTTTAAAATTGGCAATATTTTTTTTAATATATTTTCGATATATAAAATTAATTTTGCACTTATATTTTTCAATTTTATATACACTAACACATCACTTATTCATTTGCACACATTTATTTTATATACTATAGTACAAAAATTGCTTTTAATATATATTTCAATTATTGTTGAATTATTATTATTTTAGAATAACAAATGAATTACAAACTGTCAAATAATCAGTATTACCTTATCGACATCATTTGTAAAAATAAATTTGTAAATTTGTCCAATAATCAGTGTTACCATACTAAAATATTTTACAAACTAAAACAAAAAAAAATATAAGGAAATATTATACCCTAAATACAGGGAACATAATCGTTGATAAACAATAAAAAATATATTAAAAATTGCCGAAATGCCGAAGGCCGCCCACGCAAAAAGGAGTTCTACGCGAAAAAAATTTTGGTACACCCCGGTGTTGGACCGACTAGGGTTATTTTTTTTGAACGCGGCCGAAGGCCGCCCACGCATAAAAGAGTTCTACGCGAAAAAAATCTGATACACCCCGGTGTTGGACCGACCAGGATGTTTTTTTTTTGAAGCGCGGCCGAAGGCCGCTCACGCATAAAGGAGTTCAACGCGAAAAAAAACCTGATACACCCTGGTGTTGGACCGACTAGGGTTATTTTTTTTGAAGCGCGGCCGAAGGCCGCTCACGCAAAAAGGAGTTCTACGCGAAAAAAATCTGATACACCCCGGTGTTGGACCGACTCTTCTTCTTCTTTACTGGCGTAGGCACCGCTTACGCGATTATAGCCGAGTCAACAACAGCGCGCCAATCGTTTCTTCTCTTCGCTACGTAGCGCCAATTGGATATTCCAAGCGAGGCCAGGTCCTTCTCCACTTGGTCCTTCCACCGGAGTGGAGGTCTTCCTCTTCCTCTGCTTCCCGCGGCGGGTACTGCGTCGAATACTTTCAGAGCTGGAGTGTTTTCATCCATCCGGACAACATGACCTAGCCAGCGTAGCCGCTGTCTTTTAATTCGCTGAACTATGTCGATGTCGTCGTATATCTCGTACAGCTCATTGTTCCATCGTATGCGGTATTCGCCGTGGCCAACGCGCAAAGGACCATAAATCTTCCGCAGAACTTTTCTCTCGAAAACTTGCAACGTCGACATCAGTTGTTCTCATCGTCCAAGCCTCTGCACCATATAGCAGGACGGGAATTATGAGTGACTTATAGAGTTTGGTTTTTGTTCGTCGAGAGAGGACTTTACTTTTCAATTGCCTACTCAGTCCGAAGTAGCACCTGTTGGCAAGAGTAATCCTGCGTTGGATTTCTAGGCTGACATTGTTGGGGGTGTTAATGCTGGTTCCTAAATAGACGAAATTATCTACAATTTCAAAGTTATGACTGTCAACAGTGACGTGAGTGCCAAGTCGCGAGTGCGACGACTGTTTGTTTGATGACAGGAGATATTTCGTCTTGCCCTCGTTCACTGCCAGACCCATTTGCGTTGCTTCCTTGTTCAGTCTGGAGAAAGCAGAACTAACGGCGCGGGTGTTGAGACCGATGATATCAATATCATCGGCATACGCCAGCAGCTGTACACTCTTATAAAAGATTGTACCTGCTCGATTCAGTTCTGCTGCTCGAATAATTTTCTCCAGCAGCAGATTGAAAAAGTCGCACGATAGGGAGTCGCCTTGTCTGAAACCTCGTTTGGTATCGAACGGCTCGGAGAGGTCCTTCCCGATCCTGACGGAGCTTTTCGTGTTGCTCAACGTCAGTTTACACAGCCGTATTAGTTTTGCGGGGATACGAAATTCAGACATCGCGGCATAAAGCAGCTCCTTTTCATGCTGTCGAAAGCAGCTTTGAAATCGACGAATAGGTGGTGAGTGTCGATTCTCCTTTCACGGGTCTTTTCCAAGATTTGGCGCATGGTGAATATCTGGTCGGTTGTTGATTTACCAGGTCTGAAGCCACACTGATAAGGTCCAATCAGTTTGTTGACGGTGGGCTTTAATCTTTCACACAATACGCTCGATAGAACCTTGTACGCGATGTTGAGGAGGCTAATCCCACGGTAGTTGGCGCAGATTGTGGGGTCTCCTTTTTTATGGTTTGGGCATAGCACATTTAAATTCCAATCGTTGGGCATGCTCTCATCCGACCATATTTTGCAAAGAAGCCGATGCATGCTCCTTATCAGTTCTTCGCCGCCGTGTTTGAATAGCTCGGCCGGCAATCCGTCGGCCCCTGCCGCTTTGTTGTTCTTCAGGCGGGCAACTGCTATTCGAACTTCGTCATGGCCGGGCAATGGAACGTCTGCTCCATCGTCATCGATTGGGGAATCGGGTTCGCCTTCTCCTGGTGCTATGTGTTCACTGCCATTCAGCAGGCTGGAGAAGTGTTCCCTCCATAATCTAAGTATGCTCTGGGCATCGGTGGCTAGATCACCTTTCGGGGTTCTACAGGAGTATGCTCCGGTCTTGAAACCTTCTGTAAGTCGCCGCATCTTTTCGTGGAATTTTCGAGCATTACCCCTGTCGGCCAGCTTATCAAGCTGTTCGTACTCACGCATTTCGGCCTCTTTCTTCTTCTGTCTGCAAATGCGTCTCGTTTCCCTCTTCAGCTCTCGGTATCTGTCCCATCCCGCACGTGTTGTGGTCGATCGTAACGTTGCGAGGTAGGCAGCTTGTTTTCTCTCCGCTGCGACACGGCACTCCTCGTCGTACCAGCTGTTCTTTTGCACTTTCCGAAAACCAATGGTTTCGGTTGCAGCTGTACGTAAGGAGTTTGAAATGCCGTCCCACAGTTCCCTTATACCGAGTTCGGTTCGAATTGTGGCTGTAACAAGATAGTGGTCCGAGTCGATGTTAGGACCTCAGAGCGTACGCACATCTAGAACATGGGAGTCTTCCGTCTATCGCAACATGATCGATCTGGTTGGAGGTTTTTCCATCCGGAGACTGTCAGGTAGCTTGATGAATCTTCTTATGCTGGAATCTAGTACTACAGATAACCATATTTCGGGCCCCGGCGAAGTCGATCAGCCTCAACCCATTTGGGGATGTTGCCTCCTGGAGGCTGAATTTACCGATCATAGTGCCAAAGATACCTTCTTTGCCCACCCTTGCGTTAAAGTCGCCAAGCACGATTTTGACATCGTGGCGGGGTCATCTCTCATAAGTGCCTTCAAAGCACTCATAAAAGGCACCCTTGGTCACATCGTCCTTCTCTTCCGTCGGGGCGTGGGCGCAAATCAGCGATATGTTGAAGAACCTCGCTTTGATGCGGATTGTGGCTAGACGTTCATTCATAGGGGTGAATGATAGTACTCGGCGACGGAGTCTCTCTCCCACCACGAATCCAACACCAAACTTGCGCTCCTTTATATGGCCACAGTAGTAAATTCCACAAGGACCTACTTGTCTCTGTCCTTGTCCCGTCCATCACATTTCTTGGACGGCGGTGATGTCAGCCTTTGTTTTCACGAGGACATCAACCAGCTGGGCAGCGGCACCAATTAAGGGACCGGACATTCCAAGTGCATGCCCTCAAATCATAGTCCTTAATTCGTTTGCCATGGTCGTCATCAAAAGGGGGTTCTCTCATCCGAGGCTGGTTGAAACTTTTCACTGGGGGTGTTTTTTACGTGGCGGGTCCCAAACCCAGCGCACAACCCTATGCAGGGGTTTGTTTCGCCTTCTCACTTTAGCTCGCCTTCAAACGGATGTTCTTAGGCTACCCAGAGGATACTTGGTGAAAGACCGGAAGTCGTGAGATGCTTGAGTCATATGTAAAAGAATCGTTTCTGGCCTCTCCCAAGTGAATGGCGATCAGAGAACTTTCCTCACTTGCGTGAACTTCTAAACATGACTCCACCCTCCCAAATATATTTACTTAAATTGTTTTTTCATTTAGATGTTAATATTATTTTATCTTCACATTTACGATTTAATTCGTATCCAAAATGCCTTGACGATAGGATAATGGAGTAACTTTGTATGTTGTGCTTTTCTTTTCAATGACTGGATATTTATAAATTACAATGAAAGTGTCGTCTAATCTAGTACCTACATGCGTGTCTGCATATTCGAGTATGTCAATAACCGGTATACTAGTTTGTTCTTTTCTAATATCCTTTCAATCTCGTCCGTATTTATTGCTGCTGAATAAAAATTTTCGTTCTTCGCGAAATTAATTGTCGTAGTTAAGTCAAATAACTCCTTGTATAATTCTTGCAATATAACTTTTTGTTTAATCGTCTCAATATTAATTTTGTTCATCATTATTTCAAAGTTGGAATTAATTTGTCTTTGTTTGTTATTATTTTCAATTATGTCGTTGAGTATTGTTTTAATTTCAATCAGGTCGTCGTGGTGTGGGACTCCTGTAATAAATTTCAAAATCGATCCTAAGAAATCAAGAAACCGCCTTGAGCGTCTAGCTCGTCCATTACTCAGTAGTTGTTTTCTGAGGATTTCTATTCTGTTGAACAATGCTGTTTCTGTTGCGCCTTCACTAGGCATCTCTTCTTAATGTTCGGCGATCTCGTAGTATGGTTTAAGTATTTTGCTTAAGTTCGTCATATGGAATAGGTACTCATGTTCTTGATACAAAAATGATGGGTCAGTCGTACTTGCGATCTTGTAAGTCGGTTATTTCCTGAGCTAAGGGTGTTGCTTGCATTAATGTCAGCGTTATCTTCATCATTGTTTCTGAGGTTGTCCTTGTGTACGATCTTCCCTTCCGTTGTTAAAATTGTGTCCTCGCGATTCTCTTGTACTGTTTTCTTCAAATATCGTGGATTTATTTTATTTCGTCGGTTTTGTTTCACATTAACTGTTTGTCCTGTTTTATATTCCTTTTGTGTTCATTTTTTATAGTGGTATGAGAGCATATACTCCTGCTTATTTTCGATCAGTTTTTTTATTCCTTCAGTCTTGGTCCTTTCAAAAAATAATTAGATAGGTTTTCTTTTCGTGACGGAATGTATTGTCCTATTGTATTCCTTGATTGTGTTGAATAGTTCTTCAGTCGCGGTTGATTTATTTTGTTTAATGCGAATTCTAGTAATTTCCAGAATGGTTGAATGCAGCCGTTCAACTTGAGCGTTCGATGTTGAATGGTTTGCTGCGGTCATTGAATGTTCAATATATAGCCGTTGGAATAGAGCTTTTGCTGCTATGCTATTAAATATAGTCTCGTTATCTGTCATTAGTTTATTACAAAATGGGAATATTTGTATGAGTACTTCCTCTAATATTTTGTAGAGTTCTCTTTTGCCGTTTAATTTTCTCTATCTGTGCATGAGAGATACATTGTTCTATCGATTTCAAATATGTCCATTTGTATTTGTGTGCCTATGCCTTCGGGTATGGGTGTTTTTGCATAAACTTGTTTTGTCGGGTGGCGTTCGTATTTTTTCTCTTTACAAATGCTACAATTTCTAGTTAGTTGGATTACATAATTTTTTATATTTGGCCAATAGCAAGTTTCTAGTATCCCTAATGTATTATTTTTTCCGTTTCTATGTGCTCTTTCATGCGTATGTTTAATTATATTTTCTCTATCCTCTTCACTCGTAATGTCCTTTAACAGATTTTGACAAAAAACCTTTTTCTCTATATTAAATGAAGAGTTTATAATACCATGAATTTTATACCAGGTTTCTAGTGTAGTGTGAAATGCGGTCGTGATATTAGGTTTGATAATTTTCGTGGTTTGCAAAAATTGTTGCTCTTTCTAATGCATTTTGTTCACATTTTTTTATCACAATTTGTGTTTTAAATTGGTTCATTGGAGCGCTGACATCTTTAATTCTGATTGACGAGGATGATTTCTGCGAGTGTATTGAGGCGTTCGTAGTTACGTTTACTTGACGGCTGAATGCGTCGGCTACTACATTTAAATCTCCTTTAATATATTTAATTTTTGCTCCGTATTTTTCCATCGTTTTAATTTTGAATTTGGGTTGTCCTCTGATTTTGAAAAAATTAGGGATTGATGATCGGTGTAAATAGTAGTATTATTAGTGAGACCATACAGATAATTCTTAAGTTTCTTGAGTGCCCAAACGATTGCTAACATTTCCATTTCGTTTGTTGAGTAATTTTGTTCAGGTCGCGTTAATGTATGTGAAATGAATGCTGTAGGTTTCTTGCCTTGTGACAATACAGCCCCAATCGCATGATTGCTTGCGTCTGTAGTCAAATCAAATCCTTTTCCAAAATCTGGTTGGAATAATTCTATTTGTTCTTTTAGTTTATTTTTTAGTGTTTCAACTGCTTTAAGTGCTTAGCCATCTAATTTTACATGTACTGAGCTACTTTATTCTTTGAAATATTACCATTCTCTCCTCGTAGTAGTCGTAGTCGTAGACATTCATATTTGGCATTATTTATTGAGAATGCTGTTTTTCCCTGTCTTCTTGTTTTTATTTTAATTTGATGAAATCCTGATTCCAAATCTAACGTCGTGAAGTACTGTGCTTCTCCTAAGTTTTGGAGCATCATGGTGATGTTCGGAATGGGATATCTATCAGCGATTGTTTGCGCGTTTAACTTCTGAAAGTCAATAACAATGCGTCTCTTTGGGTTGCCTTGCTCGTCATTCCCTTTTTTTGTAACTGTCGGTTTCTACAAATGCTCTATCCGCTTGGGGGTATTTCTATTATATTCACTTTCTTTTTATATTTAATTAATGATTTACCGTGTAAAGTAGCGGCTTGTGGTTTACTTTCTACTTCTATCCTTTTTGCTTAAGGGAATTTTGGACTTGCATAATTTTCTTCTGCGCCACTATCAATTAAAATATACACTGAATTACCTTCTTCTGTGGTCCTTACAAGCGTTGGTAATCTATGCCTTAGAATAAAAAATATTCTTCCTGTTCGTATTCTGTATTTGATTTTTGATCGTGTGTAATTGGAAGGAAGTTCCTTACGGCAGGCTTGGAGAAGACAGGGATTTTGCTGCGGGACCTAACTGAAAAAAAAGTGATAGTAAAACCGTAAGAAAAAACCCGTAAGAAATAAACCCGTAAGAAACAACCCGTAAGAAAAAGACGTAAGATCGCTAGTTATAGCCTACCTTTCGGTTTTGCAAAATAATTAGGCATGAAAATCTGTTATAGCCCTGACAGACGAGCAAAATTAATGCCCCTTAAGCAACGCTAATGCGAATTGAAATTTTATTGTGATAGACGGCAGGCTTGTGCATTTAGACAGCTGATAGTGAAATTTGTTTCTTTATTAAAAAATAAGTGAAATAAAAATGAATAAGACAAATTATTAAAAGAAATTTTGGTAATTTTGGAAAATCAATATAAATTTAACGAAAAAATTCGTTTATTATTATCTACGTTAAAAGATATGTAATAGAGTGAAATTAATAGCAATAATTGATTGTAATGCGGAATAAGTGTGCAAGAAAGTTAAGAATATTTGAAAAATGGATAGCAAAAGTGCGACATCTGTCAATAAATAGCAAAAATCGGCCATTTTTGAGCAGTGTTGCCTACTCAAATTTAGTAAATTCAACCAAATGCACGGAATTCTTGTGCATTACAAACTTGCATTGACAGGGGTCAAATGTGCAAATAAATGTAAATTAAGCCCGCTAATGCATATTAGCGCTGTCGTCTGTCAGGGCTATAACATTATTGTGTATGCAAATTAGTTTTGGGTGAAAATTGTGCTTGCACTAAGTACGTTTATGGGGAGTTGAATTGTTGCATATTTTTTGGCGCAGGTTGGTTAATGGTTTGAGTTTTTGTTATAATGCTCAAAATGTAGTATTTCACTTTTATTTTAGCCCTCTACCGCATGGCCATCTTCTTTATGAAAAAAAAAATAAAACTCCACTAATATACGTTTATTTTGAATCCTTTTACATATATTTGTAGAAAAAAATATTTTACAATGCATATTATACTAGAAAATAAAAGCCGCCATATGTAAGTTAGCACCCCATACATTCAAAAGTATCATATGATGCAGTAATATCATATGATACAAAGTAAAATAATATGATACCACTAAATCGCTGAGACTGCGACACGTGTAGTGGCAACCTATGGGAAGCGCAACGTCAGCGAAGTGCCAACCTGTGGGAAGCGCAGCGTCAGCGAACTCCGTACCCGTTGCAGCGGCAAACATAGGTCTAGAGTTAAGTATAATTAATTGTAAATGTTAGTTCTTAAGTGAAACTCAATAAAGGAGCATAGCTCCAATAAAATATTTTTTTATAAAAAACAATAAAAAGTTTTTTAACTGGCGCCCGAGCAGGGACCAGCGAGCGTAAAGTAGTAATTGCCTGAAAATCGAATAGTAAGGCAACGCGAACGGTAGTGACAGTGAAAAAAATAATAAAAAAAAAAAAAAGCCTGAAAATCAAAAAGTAAGGCTACGCGAACGGTAGTGACAGTGGAAAAAAACAAAAAACAACAGGAAAAAAAAGCCTGAAAAAAAGTAAGGCTACGTTAAAAGTGGAAAAGAAAACGCAAAATTATAATACTGTGCTAACGAGCGGCTACAACGCAACGTGGGATTTCTAAACGCCGAGGGACCTCAGTACTGTTAAAGAAAAGGGACAACCCCGGAGCGCAGCACAACATCCCATGGAAAGCTGGGAACACCTAATGTAAGATTTATAAAATATTATATTTTAATACTATTATAAAGAATTTTATTATAAAGAATACGGAATTTAAATTGAAAAAAAATAATTATTCGACACAGAAAAGGAAAAAAAAAGAAATTATAAAGAATTTTATTATAAAGAATACGGAATTTGAATTGAAAGAAATTAATTATTCGACAAAAAAAAGCCTTAAGTTATCGTAAACTTTACGAAAAGATTCAAATATTGTCAAGGAAAGTACTATTGGAAAGGGAATTTTTTTTAAATTAATTAACTTAAAAGAAAAGATTATTATAATGCCGGATACAGCCGAAGAGCTAATCGAGCAGTTGAATCAAATGAGGCTAGATTATGGGCAAACCACCCATCCTCCAAATCCTTCCACCCATCCTCTAAACCCTCCCACCCCTAACCCAACCTTAATAACGACAATAGTCCGTGAAGTACTCGAACGAATGAGTACGCAGACCGTAGCAGACTTTACAGAACCCGACCATAGCGTGACACTAAACGCGAATAACGTAAATGAACTAGACAAAATTCCGGACATGGTGAAATGCCTTAGGGAATTCTCAGGACGACCAGGAGAATTTAACTCCTGGAGGAAGACCGTAGACAGGATTTTTAAAGCCTACGAGGGAGTCAAAAATACCCCCAAATATTTTGCAATACTTCATACTATCAGGCATAAAGTAACTGGTGATGCCGACACCGCACTAGAGTCATATAATACTCCACTTGATTGGAGCCAAATTAGAAAATGCCTCATGATGCATTATTCAGACAAAAGGGACATAGGTACCCTCGAATATCAGATGACCACTCTGGTCCAACGCTACGACGACATTCCGACCTTCTATCAAAGAGTTTATCAACACCTTTCACTTATATTAGACAAAATTTCATGCCTCGAGCTAAGCGACGAGTCCATACGGGCTATGACGAACTCATATAGGGACAAAGCTCTCGACACATTCATAAGAGGACTGAATGGCGATTTACCTCGTCTTCTCAGCATGAGAGAACCGACGACCTTGCCACAAGCATTACATCTATGTCAAAAGCTTGACAACATGACATATAGAATGAACCACGCGAACAGTACACACAAACCCAATATCCAACCACCACCACGACCTCCCCGAAATAACAATTTTAATAATTTCAATAACAACTTTAATAATTTCAATAACAACAGACCTTTTTACCCCGAATTAACGTATTCCCATTCCCCCAGACGAAGTTTCGACCAACATCCATTCGGTCGTCAATCAAACCGATATCCCCAACACTATATGCAAAATAACCAAGGATTCATGCCAAGATTCAACAATTACCCGAACAACCCTCACATTACCAGAGAAAATACCTCCTTTAATAACAGACCGAACTTACCACCTAAACCACCGACCCCAATGGAAGTAGACCAATCAATACGTTCAAGACAAATCAATTATCAGAATAGGCCCAATACATTCCAGGACAATCGACCACCGAAACGTCCGATTTCCGCACAACTAACTCACCCTCCAAGCAAAATACAACGAAATTTTTTTACTAACGCAGTAGAATCAGACCCCAACGGGATATACGATGACAATTCCTACGATAGCAATTACGACAATGCAGGAAAAAATGAGCCTGATACCATTAATTTTTTAGATTAGCGCCGTCTTCGCTGCCTTATTACGAATTTAGGACAAGGCGCGGAGACACAATAGATTTTCTTATCGATACCGGATCCAATAAGAATTACATCCAATCCACTAGAATTAGGAATCCAATTCTAAACGAAAAGCCCTTTACGGTGAAATCTGTTGCCGGAACAATTGAAATTACTCACCATACCTTCGTCGACATTTTCGGACCAACAATAGGGAAAATAAAATTTTTTATATTACCAACTCTAGGGTCGTTCCACGGCATAATAGGCAACGACACACTTAAAGAATTAAAAGCTATTATTCATACCGACAAAAATTTGATGACAATTTGTCAAAGTATAAACATAACGTTAAAGCAACGAATATCTCACGAGGTGAATAATGTGGCAATCAATACTCCACATCTCTCATTACAACAACAAAACAAAATTAATAATATTATCGATAAATGTCCAAACCTTTTTTCCGATCCTGATGAAAAACTTACCTACACCACCCTCGTTAAAGGTGAAATCCGGACAACAACCGAAACCCCCGTCTATTCCAAGCCATACCCGTATCCCATGGCATTAAAATACGAAATCGAACGCCAAATTGAAGAACTCTTAGACAACGGAATAATAAGGAGATCGAAATCTCCATATAACTCCCCAATTTGGATAGTTAACAAAAAGGCAGATGCCTCTGGCGAAAAAAAATTCCGAATGGTCGTAGATTATCGTAAACTTAATTCAGTTACGATTCCCGATAAATATCCCATACCAGAAATTAACGAAGTCCTTGCAAATCTGGGAAACAATAAACTATTTACTGTTATTGATTTAAAAAGTGGGTTCCATCAGATTCCACTTCGCGAGTCAGACATCGAAAAAACAGCATTTTCCGTAAACAACGGAAAATATGAATTCCTCCGCTTACCTTTCGGTTTAAAAAATGCTCCGGCCACATTCCAAAGAGCACTAGACGATATTCTTCGTCAACATATAGGAGTAAGATGCTACGTTTACATCGATGATGTAATAATATTCGGCAAAAATGAAGAAGAACATTATAAAAACATAGAATTAGTATTTCAAACCCTAGAAAATGCTAATATGAAAATCCAATTAGATAAATGTACATTTGCTAAAGAAGAGGTAGAATTTTTAGGATATGTAATCAGTTCAAATGGGATAAAAACCAACCCTGAAAAAGTAGAAGCAGTAGCCAAATTTCCAGTTCCACAAACTCTGAAAGAATTAAGATCCTTCCTAGGTATGTCAGGCTATTACCGACGATTTATCCAGGATTACGCAAAAGTAGCTAAACCATTAACAGCACTGTTAAGAGGAGAAGCCGGTCATGTCTCCAAACGGAACTCGAAAAAGATAGAAATAAAATTAGACAACGAGGCTTTAGAAGCATTTAATAAAATAAAAAATACTTTAGTATCCAAAGATATAGTTTTAGCGCATCCAAATTTCGATAAAGATTTTGAACTAACGACTGATGCCTCAGATTTCGCATTAGGTGCCGTCCTATCGCAAGACGGTAGACCAATTACTTTCATATCGAGAACTCTAAGTAAAGCCGAAGAACATTATGCCACCAATGAGAAGGAAATGCTTGGTATAATATGGTCACTTAACTCACTTAGAAATTACCTCTACGGTTCAAAAAAAGTTAAAATTATCACCGATCATCAACCTCTTACCTATGCCTTAAGCCATAAGAATACTAATAGTAAAATGAAGCGATGGAAAGCCATTTTAGAAGAATATAACTATGAACTAACTTACAAACCTGGTAAAACAAATGTAGTCGCAGACGCCCTTTCAAGGATACCAATACAAATAAATTCACTCACACCTACAATTCATAGTGATGAAAGCTCAAGCCATAATTTAATTCCTTGTACAGAAGTTCCAATCAATGTTTTTAAAAATCAAATTTTTTTCAAGATTGATGAAATATCTTCATATCAATTTAAAATAATTTTTCCAACAGTGCATAGACATATAATTACAGAGCCAGAGTATAACGAACAGTCATTGATTTCATACATGAAACGATACCTTAACCCATCCGTTATAAATGGAATTCATACCGAAGAAAGGATAATGGGTATGATGCAAAACATCTATCCTATTCATTTTAGTAGCATTAAAAGCCGATATACCCAAAAACTAGTTGAAGATGTTAGTGATGAACAAGAGCAGGAGAACGTCATATTAAAAGAACATTTAAGAGCACATAGGAATGCCACAGAAAATAAAACACAAATTCTTGAAACAAAATATTTTCCCGGTATGTTAAATAAAATAAAACGAATAATAGCCAACTGCACCGTTTGTAAAGAAAGTAAGTATGAGAGACATCCCAATCAACCGAAAATTGCAGAAACTCCATTACCAACATATCCAGGACACACAGTTCATATCGATATATTTTTAACAGAAGGAAAAATAGTAATGACAGCTTTAGACAAATTTACAAAATACGCAGTAACAAAAAGCCTAAATAGCAGAGCAATAGAAGACGTCAGGAAACCTTTAAGAGATATTATATTTTTCTTCGGAGTACCAAAATTAATAGTTATCGACAATGAGCCATCTTTAAATTCAGCCTCTCTAAAATTTATGATGAAAGACGAGTTAGGAATAGAAGTCTACACTACTCCTCCATACAAAAGCCAAGCTAACGGACAAGTGGAAAGATTCCACTCTACATTAATTGAAATAATGCGCTGCATAAAAGAAAACGGTGGACACAGAAATTTTGAAGAACTTTTAGAAAGAGCATTATCCGAGTATAATCATTCAGTTCATTCCACTACACTTAAAAGACCAGTAGACCTATTTTTTCATAGGAATGTTACATTTACCCCCGAAGACATAGAAAGAACTAGACAAAGCAACTTAGAAAAATTAGCTGAGAAACAAAGAAAGGATATCGAATACCATAACAAAAATAAGAAGGAAATAAAATCATATCTACCAGGACAAATAATATTTGTTAAGAAAAATAGGAGATTAGGAACTAAGTTAAGTAAACCCTACAGTAAGGAAATAGTTAAGGAAGATAGAAATAGTACCGTGTTAACTGAAAAAGGACAAATAATTCACAAAGGTAGAATACGTAACTAAAGATGTACTGACATTTTTTTTTTTTTTCTTACTACCGCTATGCCTGGCGGAAGTACAGATACTCGACTACTCAAACTCCCAATTAATAACAATAGAAAAGGGAACGGCTAGACTACAAACAGGAACATTTAGGATAATACATGAAATTGACATAGAAAAATATACGGACACACTAGACCACATAGAAGCGACTATTAAAATTGAAACTATCCGCAAAAACCCTAATTACCCCTTCATATCCCACTTAATAACACAGATAAGAGCCCAACTTAACAATCTAAAGGTAGAGCAAAAAATTAAAAGATCAATAAATTTCTTGGGTAGCGCATGGAAATGGATTGCAGGAAGTCCAGACCATGAAGACTACGAAATAATTTCAAGTAAGATAAATAATGTTTTACAAAACAACAATAATCAGGTATTAATTAACAAACTTACAATAGGCAAAATTAGCGAGATAACAAATATTACAAATAATATAATCAAAACCATGCAAAATGAAAAGAGTTTAGAAATTGAAGCATTTTTACAGCTAAAATATAAATTAGAAATAATTAAGGAAGAAATTTTAAATATTGCATACGCAATACATTGGGCAAAAGCCAATATAATAAATTCTTTTATCTTATCGAATGAAGAAATAAATATTGTGAAAAAAGTAATAGACAATGACAATATTCCATATGTAAATTTAGACGAAGCACTCGAATTTTCCGAAATAAAAATTGCAACCAATGGCAAAATTATAATTTATATTGTTAGCCTCCCAACCGTAGATAACCAAAATTGTAAAACTTTAGATATTAGAGCAGTAAAAAATAACGGGAGAATCAATAAAATCAATTTCAATACAATTCTAAACTGTGAAAAGGGAATTTATGGAATAGAAAATTATTGTAAAAAATACAATTCCTTACAAATATGCTTAAGCAATAATGTAATAGATTTAAGTAATGATACTTGTATAAATAATCTTTTAAAAAGTCGTTTGCCAAACTGCACGGAGGTCAACAACCAACATATTCCAACCATAGAGGAAATGGGACCAGGAATAATATTTCTAAATAAATACAACGGAGAAATTTCAATAAACAACGAACCTACATTTTTAAACGGGACCTTCATAATTTTGTATACTAACGTAACAATCGTTATCAATGGAAAAAAGTTCTATAACGAAGAAAGAACAGCAAGTAAACCACTACCAGCCATCCTTCAACCGTCATCCGCACTACACAATATAGAAGAATTCCTCTCGCTGGAGATGCTGAAACAGCTTAACTTCAACAATACAAAAGAAGTAAGTCTGTTAGAAGCAGCGAACAGAGTAAAACACGGAACCAGCATCACGATAATCATCCTTTTAATATTCATCGCCCTAATTTTCGGGAAGAAACTTCTGATCAAACAAAAAGAAGATGAACCCATCAAACTCTCACAACCGGCAATAGAAGGTCTCAACCAAATTTTTAATACACCTAAAGATTCAAACGAGGACGTTTGAATTTCAAGGGGGGACTAGTTAGCACCCCATACATTCAAAAGTATCATATGATGCAGTAATATCATATGATACAAAGTAAAATAATATGATACCACTAAATCGCTGAGACTGCGACACGTGTAGTGGCAACCTATGGGAAGCGCAACGTCAGCGAAGTGCCAACCTGTGGGAAGCGCAGCGTCAGCGAACTCCGTACCCGTTGCAGCGGCAAACATAGGTCTAGAGTTAAGTATAATTAATTGTAAATGTTAGTTCTTAAGTGAAACTCAATAAAGGAGCATAGCTCCAATAAAATATTTTTTTATAAAAAACAATAAAAAGTTTTTTAACTGGCGCCCGAGCAGGGACCAGCGAGCGTAAAGTAGTAATTGCCTGAAAATCGAAAAGTAAGGCAACGCGAACGGTAGTGACAGTGAAAAAAATAATAAAAAAAAAAAAAAAAGCCTGAAAATCAAAAAGTAAGGCTACGCGAACGGTAGTGACAGTGGAAAAAAACAAAAAACAACAGGAAAAAAAAGCCTGAAAAAAAGTAAGGCTACGTTAAAAGTGGAAAAGAAAACGCAAAATTATAATACTGTGCTAACGAGCGGCTACAACGCAACGTGGGATTTCTAAACGCCGAGGGACCTCAGTACTGTTAAAGAAAAGGGACAACCCCGGAGCGCAGCACAACATCCCATGGAAAGCTGGGAACACCTAATGTAAGATTTATAAAATATTATATTTTAATACTATTATAAAGAATTTTATTATAAAGAATACGGAATTTAAATTGAAAAAAAATAATTATTCGACACAGAAAAGGAAAAAAAAAGAAATTATAAAGAATTTTATTATAAAGAATACGGAATTTGAATTGAAAGAAATTAATTATTCGACAAAAAAAAGCCTTAAGTTATCGTAAACTTTACGAAAAGACTCAAATATTGTCAAGGAAAGTACGATTGGAAAGGGAATTTTTTTTAAATTAATTAACTTAAAAGAAAAGATTATTATAATGCCGGATACAGCCGAAGAGCTAATCGAGCAGTTGAATCAAATGAGGCTAGATTATGGGCAAACCACCCATCCTCCAAATCCTTCCACCCATCCTCTAAACCCTCCCACCCCTAACCCAACCTTAATAACGACAATAGTCCGTGAAGTACTCGAACGAATGAGTACGCAGACCGTAGCAGACTTTACAGAACCCGACCATAGCGTGACACTAAACGCGAATAACGTAAATGAACTAGACAAAATTCCGGACATGGTGAAATGCCTTAGGGAATTCTCAGGACGACCAGGAGAATTTAACTCCTGGAGGAAGACCGTAGACAGGATTTTTAAAGCCTACGAGGGAGTCAAAAATACCCCCAAATATTTTGCAATACTTCATACTATCAGGCATAAAGTAACTGGTGATGCCGACACCGCACTAGAGTCATATAATACTCCACTTGATTGGAGCCAAATTAGAAAATGCCTCATGATGCATTATTCAGACAAAAGGGACATAGGTACCCTCGAATATCAGATGACCACTCTGGTCCAACGCTACGACGACATTCCGACCTTCTATCAAAGAGTTTATCAACACCTTTCACTTATATTAGACAAAATTTCATGCCTCGAGCTAAGCGACGAGTCCATACGGGCTATGACGAACTCATATAGGGACAAAGCTCTCGACACATTCATAAGAGGACTGAATGGCGATTTACCTCGTCTTCTCAGCATGAGAGAACCGACGACCTTGCCACAAGCATTACATCTATGTCAAAAGCTTGACAACATGACATATAGAATGAACCACGCGAACAGTACACACAAACCCAATATCCAACCACCACCACGACCTCCCCGAAATAACAATTTTAATAATTTCAATAACAACTTTAATAATTTCAATAACAACAGACCTTTTTACCCCGAATTAACGTATTCCCATTCCCCCAGACGAAGTTTCGACCAACATCCATTCGGTCGTCAATCAAACCGATATCCCCAACACTATATGCAAAATAACCAAGGATTCATGCCAAGATTCAACAATTACCCGAACAACCCTCACATTACCAGAGAAAATACCTCCTTTAATAACAGACCGAACTTACCACCTAAACCACCGACCCCAATGGAAGTAGACCAATCAATACGTTCAAGACAAATCAATTATCAGAATAGGCCCAATACATTCCAGGACAATCGACCACCGAAACGTCCGATTTCCGCACAACTAACTCACCCTCCAAGCAAAATACAACGAAATTTTTTTACTAACGCAGTAGAATCAGACCCCAACGGGATATACGATGACAATTCCTACGATAGCAATTACGACAATGCAGGAAAAAATGAGCCTGATACCATTAATTTTTTAGATTAGCGCCGTCTTCGCTGCCTTATTACGAATTTAGGACAAGGCGCGGAGACACAATAGATTTTCTTATCGATACCGGATCCAATAAGAATTACATCCAATCCACTAGAATTAGGAATCCAATTCTAAACGAAAAGCCCTTTACGGTGAAATCTGTTGCCGGAACAATTGAAATTACTCACCATACCTTCGTCGACATTTTCGGACCAACAATAGGGAAAATAAAATTTTTTATATTACCAACTCTAGGGTCGTTCCACGGCATAATAGGCAACGACACACTTAAAGAATTAAAAGCTATTATTCATACCGACAAAAATTTGATGACAATTTGTCAAAGTATAAACATAACGTTAAAGCAACGAATATCTCACGAGGTGAATAATGTGGCAATCAATACTCCACATCTCTCATTACAACAACAAAACAAAATTAATAATATTATCGATAAATGTCCAAACCTTTTTTCCGATCCTGATGAAAAACTTACCTACACCACCCTCGTTAAAGGTGAAATCCGGACAACAACCGAAACCCCCGTCTATTCCAAGCCATACCCGTATCCCATGGCATTAAAATACGAAATCGAACGCCAAATTGAAGAACTCTTAGACAACGGAATAATAAGGAGATCGAAATCTCCATATAACTCCCCAATTTGGATAGTTAACAAAAAGGCAGATGCCTCTGGCGAAAAAAAATTCCGAATGGTCGTAGATTATCGTAAACTTAATTCAGTTACGATTCCCGATAAATATCCCATACCAGAAATTAACGAAGTCCTTGCAAATCTGGGAAACAATAAACTATTTACTGTTATTGATTTAAAAAGTGGGTTCCATCAGATTCCACTTCGCGAGTCAGACATCGAAAAAACAGCATTTTCCGTAAACAACGGAAAATATGAATTCCTCCGCTTACCTTTCGGTTTAAAAAATGCTCCGGCCACATTCCAAAGAGCACTAGACGATATTCTTCGTCAACATATAGGAGTAAGATGCTACGTTTACATCGATGATGTAATAATATTCGGCAAAAATGAAGAAGAACATTATAAAAACATAGAATTAGTATTTCAAACCCTAGAAAATGCTAATATGAAAATCCAATTAGATAAATGTACATTTGCTAAAGAAGAGGTAGAATTTTTAGGATATGTAATCAGTTCAAATGGGATAAAAACCAACCCTGAAAAAGTAGAAGCAGTAGCCAAATTTCCAGTTCCACAAACTCTGAAAGAATTAAGATCCTTCCTAGGTATGTCAGGCTATTACCGACGATTTATCCAGGATTACGCAAAAGTAGCTAAACCATTAACAGCACTGTTAAGAGGAGAAGCCGGTCATGTCTCCAAACGGAACTCGAAAAAGATAGAAATAAAATTAGACAACGAGGCTTTAGAAGCATTTAATAAAATAAAAAATACTTTAGTATCCAAAGATATAGTTTTAGCGCATCCAAATTTCGATAAAGATTTTGAACTAACGACTGATGCCTCAGATTTCGCATTAGGTGCCGTCCTATCGCAAGACGGTAGACCAATTACTTTCATATCGAGAACTCTAAGTAAAGCCGAAGAACATTATGCCACCAATGAGAAGGAAATGCTTGGTATAATATGGTCACTTAACTCACTTAGAAATTACCTCTACGGTTCAAAAAAAGTTAAAATTATCACCGATCATCAACCCCTTACCTATGCCTTAAGCCATAAGAATACTAATAGTAAAATGAAGCGATGGAAAGCCATTTTAGAAGAATATAACTATGAACTAACTTACAAACCTGGTAAAACAAATGTAGTCGCAGACGCCCTTTCAAGGATACCAATACAAATAAATTCACTCACACCTACAATTCATAGTGATGAAAGCTCAAGCCATAATTTAATTCCTTGTACAGAAGTTCCAATCAATGTTTTTAAAAATCAAATTTTTTTCAAGATTGATGAAATATCTTCATATCAATTTAAAATAATTTTTCCAACAGTGCATAGACATATAATTACAGAGCCAGAGTATAACGAACAGTCATTGATTTCATACATGAAACGATACCTTAACCCATCCGTTATAAATGGAATTCATACCGAAGAAAGGATAATGGGTATGATGCAAAACATCTATCCTATTCATTTTAGTAGCATTAAAAGCCGATATACCCAAAAACTAGTTGAAGATGTTAGTGATGAACAAGAGCAGGAGAACGTCATATTAAAAGAACATTTAAGAGCACATAGGAATGCCACAGAAAATAAAACACAAATTCTTGAAACAAAATATTTTCCCGGTATGTTAAATAAAATAAAACGAATGATAGCCAACTGCACCGTTTGTAAAGAAAATAAGTACGAGAGACATCCCAATCAACCGAAAATTGCAGAAATTCCATTTCCAACATATCCAGGACACACAGTTCATATCGATATATTTTTAACAGAAGGAAAAATGGTAATGACAGCTTAAGACAAATTTACAAAATACGCAGTAACAAAAAGCCTAAATAGCAGAGCAATAGAAGACGTCAGGAAACCTTTAAGAGATATTATATTTTTCTTCGGAGTACCAAAATTGATAGTTATCGACAATGAGCCATCTTTAAATTCAGCCTCTTTAAAATTCATGATGAAAGACGAGTTAGGAATAGAACTTTACACTACTCCTCCATACAAAAGCCAAGCTAACGAACAAGTGGAAAGGTTCCACTCTACATCAATTGAAATAATGAGCTGCATAAAAGGAAACGGTGGACACAGAAATTTTGAAGAACTTTTAGAAAGAGCAGTATCTGAGTATAATCATTCAGTTCACTCCACTACATTTAAAAGACCAGTATACTTCCCGTCGGAAGTACAGATCCTCGACTACTCGAACTCCCAATTAATAACAAAAGAAAAGGGAACGGCTAGACTACAAACAGAAATATTTAGGATAATACATGAAATTGGCATAGAAAAATATACGGAGACATTAGACCACATAGAAGCGACTATTAAAACTGAAACTATCCGCAAAAACCCTAACTACCCCTTCATATTCCACATAATAACACAGATAAGAGCCCAACTTAACAATCTAAAAGTAGAGCAAAAAATAAAAAGATCAATAAATTTCCTGGGTAGCGCATGGAAATGGATTCCAGGAAGTCCAGACCATGAAGACTACGAAATAATTTCAAAAAAAAAAAGTAATGTCTTACAAAATAACAATAATCAGGTATTAATTAACAAACTTACTTACTCAGTGTGGAAGCGTGTGAAACAGTTTCGTTTGTCATTGTAGCACAAGACATTACATTTCTCACAAAAAGTATACGAACGGAATGAGCAGTCATTTTGACAAAGTTGTCTATTTTTCATCCATTTCGGAAAGTGTCCAATACAGTCGATACGTATAGAATTCAAAGGAAAGTCTTGACGCTTACTCTTTTTGGTGCCTTCTCTGCTTGTTGTCGGAGATGAAGAGTTTGATACCGATGCAATTGGACGCCCTCGATTTCGGGATTTTCCTACCTTGCAAAGATGTTCGCTCACTGCAAGTTTGAAATTAAATAACGGCTCCCCTGACTTACGGCGCCACAAGATTCAAGAATTTACAAGGCACATATCAATCATGTGGAAAAAAATCTTTTTGTACCAAACCTTAGTGCGTAACTGAATTCTATAAAGACCAAGTAGTGAATTCAAGCAAGTCCACGCCGCCCATATAATTATTGTAAACGTCGACAGACTGTGGTGAATGAATTTCAATATACTTTTTCTCTTCTTTACTAAAACGTGTCTTTGTGGATATAAAGGGTGATTTTTTAAGAGCTTGATAACTTTTTTTAAAAAAAAAACGCATAAAATTTGCAAAATCTCATCGGTTCTTTATTTGAAACGTTAGATTGGTTCATGACATTTACTTTTTGAAGATAATTTCATTTAAATGTTGACCGCGGCTGCGTCTTAGGTGGTCCATTCGGAAAGTCCAATTTTGGGCAACTTTTTCGAGCATTTCGGCCGGAATAGCCCGAATTTCTTCGGAAATGTTGTCTTCCAAAGCTGGAATAGTTGCTGGCTTATTTCTGTAGACTTTAGACTTGACGTAGCCCCACAAAAAATAGTCTAAAGGCGTTAAATCGCATGATCTTGGTGGCCAACTTACGGGTCCATTTCTTGAGATGAATTGTTGTCCGAAGTTTTCCCTCAAAATGGCCATAGAATCGCGAGCTGTGTGGCATGTAGCGCCATCTTGTTGAAACCACATGTCAACCAAGTTCAGTTCTTCCATTTTTGGCAACAAAAAGTTTGTTAGCATCGAACGATAGCGATCGCCATTCACCGTAACGTTGCGTCCAACAGCATCTTTGAAAAAATACGGTCCAATGATTCCACCAGCGTACAAACCACACCAAACAGTGCATTTTTCGGGATGCATGGGCAGTTCTTGAACGGCTTCTGGTTGCTCTTCACCCCAAATGCGGCAATTTTGCTTATTTACGTAGCCATTCAACCAGAAATGAGCCTCATCGCTGAACAAAATTTGTCGATAAACACATTTCGAACCGAACACTGATTTTGGTAATAAAATTCAATGATTTGCAAGCGTTGCTCGTTAGTAAGTCTATTCATGATGAAATGTCAAAGCATACTGAGCATCTTTCTCTTTGACACCATGTCTGAAATCCCACGTGATCTGTCAAATACTAATGCATGAAAATCCTAACCTCAAAAAAATCACCCGTTACATAGGTTGGCTTCCAACGAAAGTTGAAAGAATATTGACTACCTTATTGTCGAACCAAGAAACGAGGCCAAGTTTGACCCCGTCGATTTTAGTTACTTTCTCCACCATGCTGCCTCTCCCCAACTCTTTCAATTCCTTTTCCGTCAGCATCTTACAGTTAGGGACTCGATCCATTTCTGAAAAAATTTTACTAAAATGCATGAAAGGCAAAATAGTATGTACTGCATGAAAGGCCACATATGGTTTTGTCAGTTTTTGCAAGAATAGTATGTACTGCATGAAAGGCCATATATGGCTTTGTCCGATTTTGCACAAAAGCGTGCCTATAGTACTTACCTTCCAATCGGTTTGTATTTTTATTGTGTAAACACTATGTTTTTCCTTCGAATAATAATTTTTTCTCCGAGAAATGTCTTAATTTTTATGATAAAAATTTTGTCCAAAACACCGCGAAATACACTTAGCGTTACTCATGTGACACCCCTTCACAAAATAAACAAAAACAACAAGCGAAACCTATCAAAATCAAACAGTATCTGAAATATCAACAGAGAATTGCCAAAGAAAACTACCGTTACAAATTTGTTCCGCTACATCACTTTGCTAGTGCAAAGCCAAATGCAACAAATCCCAAAACCACATATGGCGTTGTATGCAGTAGAGGGTTAGCGAAGAATTATTGGCAGTTCCTTACAGCAGACTTGGAGGAGATAGGGATTTTGCTGCGGGACCTAACTGAAAAAAGTGAGAGTAAATCCGTAAGAAAAAAGTATTAATTGAATACTTTTAAGCGGGCTCTAAGTGTTCGCTCCCCTGCACATTTGTTCACCATTGAAAAAGTTTACGTTGCGCTTTTGTGAATAAGCTTTAGAGCTTTGAATGTGTCATTGTGTTGCCATATTCTTTCAATTCGTTTTCCTTAAAAAGTATAATTAATTGAAAACAATACATATTGGAACGAAGTTTCTTACGGCAGGCTTGGAGGAGATAGTGATTTTGCTGCGGGACTTAACTGAAAAAAGTGACAGTAAAACCGTAAGAAAAGACCGTAAGCTCTTCGAGCTCAAAAAACTATTTTTAAGTATCTTTGTTTGAGACCCAGGATCTTAGGCCCCTGTCACAAAGACTCCGGAAAGCGTTTCGTTGCCGGAAAGAAAAAATTAATGAAATGATGACGCTTCCCTCTTTATCGACTTCCAAGAGGCGTTCAATACACTTCATAATCTGGAATGCATTCGATAATAGAGTGGTCCCCTTAAAAATAATTGATTTAATAAGACGGTCTACTCTGAAGTGGGTTAACGTACTTTGTAAGAAAAAGAGCTCAAAAATTGAATAAAACCACCTTTACGATGGTAGAGAGTCTTCTTTATAGACTTGTCTAGGTCCAGAACTAACCATATCCCAAAATTTAAGTTTTTATTATTAAAAAAAAGAAAACAACGAACAGTTATAAATGTGGTAGCTGCAGATTGTTGGGAGGATTAAAATCATTTGTATGGGCACGTCCCAATCTTTTGAGTTTTTTCACCTAACGGTTGTACGTATCACTTAAAACTAAGCGAGATAGATATAGCACAAGGAATGGCACCTGTGGCAACAACCTTTTGAAAAAGTAGGCGTGGTCCCGCCGCCTAATAATGTACATAGCTCCTAAACCACTTAAGCTACAACAACCAAATTTGCTAAGTATAAATCTTATAAGAACTTCTACCGACCAAAGTGAATGAAATCGGCGGATAACCCCGCTCATTTCTACTAAAAGCACGATAAATTAATAACTAAATACGCCAGAGACCATCAGGATGGTATGAGAAAGCTTTATGGGAGCTGGTTTGAAAATTAGACGATGAGTGTGGCACCGCCAACATTTTGTTGTAATCCCATATCTCGGGACCTGACTGATCGATTTCGACAAAGTTTAGTACGTGGCATTCTTCTTACATTCTTATGTAACATTGTAAAAATGGACGAAATCGGTCAACAACCATGCCTACTTCCCATATAGCACAATTTTAAATTTCCACTTCCACAAATAGCTATGAATATAACTGGATACAATTTTGCACAATTAATATCTTTAGTGTATGCCATCTTATGACCAAGAATTGCTTAAATCCATTCAAAACTGTTCAAGCCCCCAGGAAACCGTATATTTAGACCCCGGTACCTATTTTCAGATTTTGTTATGTGTTCTTGTAATGTTAAAATAATAAAAAATTGATATTAAAATATTAATTTACATTTTTTACTTGAAATTTTTGACTGTAAACTAAAATATTCCCTTAACATCGTATTGGATATAGTAATAAGTAGATAAGGCTACACGCGGAATGGGAGGAATAAGCTGGGGTCAAAGTAGAAGTTTCGAAGACCTAGACTTTATGGAGACATTATATGTTTAATAACACACACCTTTGCAAAATAAACCCATCAATGGCACAAGAAACTGCAGCGAAAGTGAGCTTCGGCTAAATTAAAGAAATGCGTATAAACACCACCTATACCTAAAACTTCCAAGTCGATTGTAGAGAACTTGGAAATGTGTAATTCTTTTAGTTACTTGGGCAAATTATAGGCATGCACATTTGGTTTTACCAAACTTGACTTTTGGACTTTTGTTATTTTAGTTAATAATTTGACTTACCATTTTTTTATTTTACGTAATTCATTATTTCTTAAAATACTAAATTTTCTTAATACTTATCTGTACTTAAATAAAAACTAATCAGCAAAATTTGAGAGAAAAATCAAGACAACCTGCATAAAATTAAGCACATTTTTTTTTGCAAATTGTATCGATTCCACATTAGCCGAAGGAACTTCGTTCCAACCTGGTGTCCCACGACACCACATTTCTTTTTTTCTTGATCCGTTGATTCTTCGGTTGTATATTAGCATGACTTGTATGATCTCATTCTCGTTTGTATCCCAATGCTCCTGCTACTTTCTTAAATGGATTTTGATAATTCTGTCGAGGCTGCGGATTTCGTGGTGGTTTTTGCTGATTCTTGTTGTAACCTTGTCTCGTTGGTCTACGGAATATGGTGGATGAATCGATATCCATCGGTTCAACTGGGGGTTGTTGTTGACAAGAATAATTATTCTGATGTTAATTTCTGAAATTATGATTCGGATGATGGTTGTATCATGGAATGTACTCGAGGTTCTGATGGCGTGAATCACGTTCCATTGTACGGGCGATACAGTAGGCATCTGCTAATGTTGTGCAGGCTCGTGCATAGATGGCATTCTTGATAGCTACACTTCTCAGTCCAGCGACGAATGTTCTGATTGCTTTAGCTTGGATTTCTTGTGTCAATACTTGGACTATTCGTTCTTCCTTGTGTGTCATCTCAATCTTGGATAGCACTACATTCAATGCTTGGTTCAGATTGTCATAATATACATGCAGTTGTAGTTCTTTTTGTTGTATTTTCGTCATATCTTCTTCCAGAGCGTATATTGGTCGTTTGTCGACATAGGAATCGTCTAACCTATCGATGATGTCTTGGAAGTTTCTCTTTACGTTGTGGTTGATCAGGATCTGTGCTGCTTTGCCAGTAATTTTTCCTCTGATCATTATTAATGCTTGGGCATATATATTATGTGCTCCGAATTGTCATATGTCTTCCATTAATGTGGTTGCTACTTTCCTCTAATTCCTGTATTCGTTGTAATCACCTTTAAATTGTGTTATTGATTTAAACATATTCAGATCCACTTCTTCTGGTCTGGTGTAAAAACATATTTGTTCTGTTCGTTGTGGAATAGTTGCACTTCTTCCTAATTGTAGTTCGGATAACTGTCGTTGCAGATCGGCGACTGCGTTGGTTAATGCAATTAAATTTGCTTGGTCTGTCATCTTGCTGCTTTATTTGTCGATTTATTTTACTAAAGATCGGTCTCCAGTTGTATCCTTGGAGCGCTGCTTGATATGGTATTCTTTCTATGGAAGCGTGTTGTTTGCCAAGGATGGTATATTGATACTTTACTTTAAATTTGTTGTCGTATTAGGATTTTTATGTGAATCCCTTTTGATTGACGTTGTGTGGGATGATGCACTGGTAAATTTCTTGGATGGTTTAAATGAATCCTTTTTTTGTTTCCAGGGACTAGGTTCTTCCCTTTCAGGTACGCTGACTAAGGATATTATTGATGAGGTTTTTTTATTACTGCCCCACGTTGGGCGCCAGTTAATTTATTTACTCGTTAGGAATAAAATAAATATATAATTTTAACACAGTCTCCGACTATTACTCACAGCGAGCGGTTGTATATTTGTGTGTGCTTCTGATTTTTGTGCTCTCACTACTTCTGGTGTAAAACACGTGCTTTGTCACTTTTCACCTTCATTTATTTCATTTTATTTATAAAATCTACATCCAAGTGTAAACAAAACTTGTGTTACTACAAAAGTTCAGTGCTTTAATGCAAAATGGCCCCCGGGCCCAATTCCCTTGGGAGCAATCGGTTCGCCGTGCTTGCCGATGGCTCCGGAGTAAAAAAAAAAGAAGGAAAAGAAATCCAAACAAAAACTCGACATTAGCGATCTCTTTGCATTCCCCAATCTGCCGACAGTTAAAAAAAATAGTAATGATCCCAAGTATATCACTATTGAATCAACTGAAGAAAATAAGACCCTTATGCAATATTCCTGCTTTGCTGTACATAAGGCCATCTGTGCTGTGAGTAGTGAAATCAACTCAGAAAGTGAGCTCCGCGATGGTAAAATCTTGATATTAGTTAACAACAAAAAAATAGCTGACCGTTTCATTGCATTGAAATACCTCCCTGGTATCTGTAGCATAAAAGCCAAATATCATGACAATTTAAACCATTCTAAAGGCACTGTATTTGCCCCCTTTCTGAACAATGTAAGTGAAGCAGAAATTGTAAGTGAACTAAGTCCGCAAGGAGTGGTCGCTGCATACAAATTTCAGAAAAAACACGAAAACAATCAATTGACACCAAACGGTGTGGTACTACTAACCTTCGACCTTTATAGCCTTCCGGAGCAAATTGATATTGCCTGGCGTAAGGTTAATGTGAGACAATATGTTCCCAACCCCATGCGATGCAAAAATTGCCAGTTTCTTGGACACACCGCCAAGCATTGCAAGGGAAAAGCAGCATGCAATAATTGCAGCCTACCTCCCCACAACCCGCTAAATTGCACACGTACGTTTTGCGCTAATTGTCATGCCGATCACCCGGCTTCTTCAAACAGCTGTCCAAAATTCATGCAAGAGAAAGAAATACAAAAAATCAAAACAACAAAAAAATGCACCATACGTGAAGCCCAAAAAATATACAACTCAACTGTCACTCTTCCCAAAAATGCACCTTCATTCTCATCTACTGTCTCAAGTAATGCAAATACTCAGCAAATAAACTCACCAGAAATTGTCAAACCTGTCAAGTCAAAATTATCTGCCCCTCAAATATCAGATGATCAATTATCTGAGTTTACTCCGCAAACTCTCAACAATCTATTCACCAAACTAATAAACGAATCAACCTCTCACATTAAAGATCAGCACTCACTCAACCTAATTACAGCCACACATACTGACATACCAGATCAGAGCCACTTTACTCTCACACAGCAACAGCACGATCACTATACCACGAACAACAATACAAACTTTGAATCCATCTCAAACTCTACTTTAAATCCAACCCAACAAATCTCCCCATCAGCAACGCAAACCACATCATCACTAACTCTATGAACTTATCTCTCGCTCAGGCGGAGGACTCAACAATGAGTACCGAAGACTATGCAGATATATTATCTGATAGCGATCAACTCAATTAATATTCATACTCACTCAAACATAAACTAAACTTTTATAAATTCTCTCAAAACATAAAAAAAAACACGTATAAAAACAATTAACCACTTTCTCTTTGTTATCTTATCTCAATTCTCTTTTCAAATTCCAATGTTCTCAGTTCTACAATGGAATATCAATGGATTTTACAATAATTACCATGAGCTCCAGCTCTTGATTAAGTCTCTTTCACCATCATTAATTCTACTTAACGAAACCCATTTAGCACACAACGTTAACGCCTTCTGTCCCAAACCATATACAAGCATATTCTATAACTCTCCAAATATAACGTCTAGTAAGCAAGGCTAGCAATACTGATAAAAAAGAGTCTGCCTTACAAAAGAATTGATATCCAGTCTGCAATATCGGCAATCGCCGTCGAAGTTGACATACACTTCAAGATCAATATAATTTGCGCATATATTCCACCAACACAAAGTTTTACAAACACCGATATCTTGGACTTATTGCAACAAGCCACAGCTCCGGCAATTCTTGCGGGTGACCTAAATGCTTGGAGTCCAATATGGGGATCTCCAACATCAAACTATAGAGGAAAACTGATTGAGGATGCTCTGTTGGCTTCCGACTTTATATGCCTGAACAATGGTAACGCAACACATTTCTCTACCCACGGCACCTTCTCGCACTTAGACCTCACGTTGTGCTCAGCAGCTCTTGCTCCAAATGTCACCTGGAAAGTATTAAGTGATTTACACGGTAGTGACCACTACCCTATATCTTTTGAAATAAATATTCGGCAATTTCGCCAATCGTTTAATCCAAAACCAATTTTCAAAATAGACTTTGCTGACTGGTGTACATTCTCACGCCTATGTGATACAGGTAGCAACAGTACCCCAGTTTCTAGCAATATCAACAGAGAAGCTGCCACTATACAAAAAATTATCCGCGCAGCGGCAAATCGCTCTATCCCGCAAACAAATAGAAATAAAACCTCACACAGTGTACCATGGTGGAGCAATGAACTAGCAATTCTCCGTTCAAAAAAACAATCGGCCTGGTATGAATATAAACGTTGTCAAACTATTGAAAAATTAGTTAGCTATAAAAAAGCGAATGCTTTGTTTCGCCGCAAAGCAAAGGAAGCGAAACGCCAAAGTTTTCAGCAGTTCACTGCTAACTTAAATCCCACTTGCTCTGTTAAAAAGATATGGAGAGATTTGAATATATTGTCTGGCGGCCCCAAGAGCACATCAGTTATACGTCTGGTTACTCCAGCTAAAGATTTGGTTATGCCTGATCAAATTGCGAACTTCTTTGCAAACCATTACTCAAGAGAGAGCGCAAATGGAAACTTTAGCACTGACTTCCGCACTAGCAAAGAAACAGTCCTAAATAGCATAGGAGAAATAGAATATACACTTTCCTCGTCCGCAAAAGCAATAGAGTCAAAAATAATGATGTCCGAGTTTGAGTATGCGCTCATGTCAGTTAAAGGAAAAACGCCTGGTTTGGATAGGATATCTTATCCGTTAATCAAAAATTTACCGAAGTCGATGAAACTACGATTAGTTAAACTTTATAACACCATTTTTGACACTGGGGTTTATCCACAATACTGGAAAACTTCCAACATAATTCCAATACTAAAGCCCGGAAAATTACCCACTGAAGTCAATAGCTATCGTCCTATCTCCCTTCTAAGCTGCCTTGGAAAAGTAATGGAAAAAATTGTAGGCAACAGGCTGTCATGGTACGCCAAAAAAAATAAACTAATAAGCTCTCAACAGGTCGGCTATAAAAGAGGGCACGGCACAGTCGATGCCTTGCTCAACCTAGATAATTTCGTCGCAAAGGCTCTGTCTAGTAGAAATCATGTATCTGTGTTGTCTTTAGATTTCCATAAAGCCTTTGATCGTATTGGAATTCACGTAGTCTTAAGAAGGCTACAAAATTGGAAAGTGGGCACTAGAACTCTAAACTTTATAAAATCTTTCCTGACAAATAGAAGACTTTCAGTAACTATTAACGGACATCACTCAATAACCCACAAGCTCTCAAATGGTACGCCACAGGGCTCACCTCTTTCGTCTTTACTCTTCATTACCGCCCTTGATGAGCTAAGTCAAATTCTTTCTAATTATAAAAACATTGACCATCAAATGTACGCAGATGATGTACTGATATATACAAAGGTAAATGACACGGCTGCTGTGCAAAACACCTTCATTGACATTCTCTCCAATATTTCATCTTGGTCCCTAATTTCAGGCGTACACATTTCTTTAGAAAAAACAAGTCTTCTTCATATTTGTCGCAAAAAGACACCATGCAACATTTCATTAAATGTTGATAACTGCAACATTATGCCAAAAGAAAAGTTGATGATTCTAGGATTAATCATAGACTCTAAGTATCTATTTAAAGATCACTGCAACTATATAAGAAATTCTCTTGTACATAGACTAAATATTATTAAGTATCTCACTTGTAAACATAGCTATATACACCCTGCCATTCTCATCAATGTTGTCAGAGCATTAATGCTATCCAAAATCGACTACGCCTTACCTATCTACGGACACTGCGCAACATCCCAAATGCGTAAAGTCTCTGTGCCTTATCATACAGCAATCCGTCGGAGCCTTAGAGCATTTCCTACTTCACCAACGAAGTTTTTACTTGCTGAATCCGGCTTGTCGAGCATCTCTAGTAGAGTGGCCGATGCAACATATCGCATTCTTGCGAAAAAACTTGACGGGACAAACATGGCATTAGCAAATACCTTCACGAGAACAAACTCACGTAAAAGACCACTAAGAATACCATCGGCAGTTTTCAGATCTCTTGAATATGTCAGGGACAATTTCACATCTTTTTACGGAAGCAAAAAGAGCTCTGAGACATTTCCTCCTTGGTCCATTAGTACAGTATCTTTTGAGAATGCCTTACTAAACTTACCTAAACAAAGTACACCTAACGCAGTCTACCAAGCAAAGTTTGCATACATTCGCGATCAATATAGTACATCGAATTGGCGTTTTATCTTTACGGATGGATCTAAGACATCGGACCACACCTCGTTGGCCGTTGTCGACAAAGATGGAGACGTAATTTGCAAATGGCTCCTTCATCCGATGTGTACAATATTCACCGCCGAAGCCTTAGCTATTGAACTTGCTGTTGAGCATGCTAAAAAAAACAAAGGAAAATATTTGATTTGCAGTGATAGTAAATCATGCATTGCGGCAATTCAATCACCTGCAAATTCCCACAAGATAATTTCATCAATCAGAAACTCCCTCACTGCGGCTGAAAATAAAATCAAGCTTATGTGGATCCCAGGCCATGTGGGAATCTCAGGAAACGAACGAGCTGATACTGTCGCAAAAGAAGTTAGCAGATCCCGTACTCTAATGCTCGACTTTTTAAGCAAGGGTGATTTGTACAGACATATTAAGATAAAAAGGAAAAATCTGGAATTCTCGGACTGGGTATCGCAAAACCATCACTACATCGGAATAAACCCAACGAGAACCACTCCAACTTACCCTGCAAATACGGCAAGCGACATCCTGAAGCCGTACATACGCCTAAGGCTTGGCCACACTATATTTAGCCACTCTCATCTTCTAACAAGGAGCGACCCATCTTGCTGCCCGCTATGCAATGGCCCAAATACAGTTAAGCAGCTAATTTCGCAATGTCCAAACACAAGGCAGACTGAGTGCTCTGGCAACAATTCCACAATGGAGGCACTATCCACACCCAGTCACGACAACATTATGTATATTTACAATTTCCTTAAAGATAATAACATCCTTAACCTAATTTAGCGTAGTTTAAGATATCATAGTTAAAATATCATAATTATTTACTAAGTAGTACTACGAACTTAAGCAACAAAACTTTGTATTAAAACGATGACTGAAAGCCTTGCAGCTAGTGTCATTTTGAAGTTTATGCTGTAATTTATTGCTGTGTAAACTGTTGTAAATAAATAAATAAATAAATAAATATAATTTTAAGTCATCCAATGAGATTGGTTCTGACTGATGCTTTATTTGTATAATGTTTCAGCGTATACACATGTACTTCAATATTGAATATATTACACTTAAACTGTACAAGTGTTACAAGTGGTAACTTGTTATTCGGCAGTCGATAATGATAAAGTGACCTCAAGGCTATTGTTCCAGTTGCTTACAAAGGCTATGCTGAGATGCTGGTTGTTTACTAGTATATAACTATTTGGGTTGTTATTGTTTGTTGGACTGATAGTGCGCTTCTATTGTTCTAAGATAAAGTTGTTTTGATGATTTTTCTTTAATGTTTACTGAAACATAAGGTTGTGGTTAAAGGTTAAAGTATTAACTCGTGCACGTGCTTGGGAGGTTCTTAAATTTTGTTCTCGGCTTCTTTTGATACTCGGCTTCCGCGGGCATCATTTTGATTAAATTTTGTTGAGCAAGCCTCTGCGAGCCCTCGATACTTGACTCTCCGGCACGCGATTGCGATACGTATTCTCTTCCGATTTGCAAGACGATTTTCAGTTTCTGATGAAGATACTCCATCACGGTGTGTTTTTAATCCCTTCGCCTGGAAACTATTTCTAGAAAGTTGAGATAGAATAGAATAGAATATTAATTGAGGTTCTGCACCGCGACCTAGGGTCTATTGTGCTCTCTCCTATATTACATGACCTCCCAGAGCCCCAGCAGCCTGAAAAATTCCAGTCGTTTGCCGAGCGCTTGTGAGGTGATGTGATCCCTGCTGATATAAACGGAATCCAGGGCCTTAAGCCTTTTTCCACAGATTTCTGTGCAATCTAGGATTAGGTGTGCTGGTGTTTCCTGTTCCAGATCGCAGAACCGGCAGTTAGCACAGGAGACCATGCCCATGTTGGACAGGTGCTTCCTGAGCTTGTGTAGACTGCGACGAGGAGACGGAATTTCTCACGGGAGAGGTTAATTATTTCTTTAAACCTGGAGAGGTTATATCCTCCTAGAAGCAGCTTGGCGTGGCGCATTCTTGCTACCTGCCGCCAGTGCCGCTCTCTCTCCTCCGTGCGGAGCAGCTCCTTAAGAGTGTGGGGTTCTACTGCTATGTACAGCTCTGGTCCCAACATCTTGGACGCTACCGCCGTGCGGGCCAATTCGTCGGGCTTCTCATTTCCTTCTACTCCCTTGTGCCCTGGTACCCAAATTAGGTGCACCCGGTTGCACAGGGACAACGTCCGGTGTGTTTTACGTGGGTACCTGCTGACGACAACCTTACTCCACGACGCTCAAAAGCACAGCGGATCAAATCAATGCGTTGATCAGCGCCCTGAGAATCCTAAGCATTTTCAGTACCAATTGGCAGTGTGGAATGGACACACTAACCACCTTGGTCGGGTTCGAAGCCCATCTAAAACCTCTGCCGTGCTTTGGGTCCGGCACCCGGTTGCAATCCAACTCCACATTCAACTGAAAAAGTCAGTTCTTCCCGCGATTTGGGTTTCAACCACAACCACCACGATACTCCCCGAGGGGCTAGTCCGCATGAGCAGGTTGGAGTTACCTCCAAGGGCTCCTGCTCCCCGTGGTACCAGAATTAAATCTCCGGTCAGACCTCGTAGCCGAAACTACTACCAGTTGAGCTTCCATACTGCTTTGGACTGGTGGCCAGGGGTTGGACCCCATACATACATCACTTACACACACCAATCATACAAAAAACTAAAAACCCTAACTTCCAGCTAACCGCCTTCGCCGCTTAAATAATTCACGCGCAAACAACCCTAACTGTTCGGTATTCCGACTAGTAGAGATCACACTACTAACATCTAATCGTCCATCAGTCGAGCTAATCCCCTTACCACCCAGATCCCTAATGTCCAAGTACATCGGACACTCCGCAATTAAATGCGACCAATTTTCTAACCCCGCCTCACCAAAACACCCTGATGTATCTGATAGGTGCCTCTGATGCAAAAATGCGTTCAGAGGCCCATGCTCCGTAAGCAGAAAACTCAGACTCAGACAGAATCTGAAGTCTGGGTTATCCTCAACGAACCCAACGTCCCGAATGTACTCGTACGTCACCCTTCTTAACCTAAATGCAACAGCACGCTGTATGACAATCAGGTCAAGAGGGGGTGCACCTAACAAAACCTGCATCGCATCTGTTGAGACGGTGCGACATACAGGCAAGCAAGCAAGCATCATACAACGCTGTATTGAGAGGAGTTTTTGAGACCCCAAGACAGTCGTGGCTGGCTCCCACCATACAAGAGCTCCATATGTGGCACAGGCCACAAACAAGCCACGATATATGGTGCGGACGGCACGACGTCCGAGACCCCAATCGCTCCTCGAAATACGTCGTATTTTGCCTACGGTTGCCTGCAGTCGCTCCTTCACATTCGCAAAGTGAGGAGTAAAACACATCCTTTCACTTATGGTCAACCCCAGATACTTGACTTGCGTCACATATCTGACGCTGACCCCGTTCACACGGACAATCGGTGGACGAACCGGTGACAATTTACCTTTCAGCAGCATTGCCACCGTTTTGTCCATCGATATGTCAACCCCCACACCGAATTAACTATCTCTAAGAGATCTCCTCCCGCCCGTTCTAATTCCGCCCTCGAGCGACCTTCCACCATAAGAAGAAGGTCGTCCGCATACGCACAACATTTACAGAGTGGCTCGAGCTGCCCAAGCAGAGCGTCCATCATAAGGTTCCAAATATATGGACCACAGATGGAACTCTGCGGGCAGCCTCGAACAACTCCAATCTCTACACTTCCATTCATGCCGACAAGAGAGGCCTTTCTGTCCGAAAAATAACTCCTCCGGTATTTTTGAGCTATCAGTGTGCCGCTGAATAGTACTGTCTTTCAGCAGCCTTTCTAGCGTGGAATCTTTCCACTCCTTCTTGCTGCCTAAAGTTACTTTGAAATTCTTCTTGAGGTTAATTTTCTTCGTTGTGCCGTCTCTTGGGAGGAGGGCCAGCGGTGTGCTTTCCGCTAGAGCGTCCATCTGTTTAGAGGACATTATCTTCCCTCTTCCACAGCCTTCTGCTGATATTAGCAGCATGGTGTGCTTTGCTGCTAGCTTGATCACATGCAAGTCTTTGCAGCTTTGACAGTCTCTGAATCACAGAGGATTGCACTGCTTTGGTGGCCCAGGCAACCGCTCCATAGGTGACGATAGGCCTTACTATCATGGTGTACAGCCATCTCCTGATGTTTGGCTTGCATCCCCATGATCTGCCAGGCGTCTGCAAATCACAAGCGCTCTAGTTGCTTTGGACAGCGTTAAGTCCAAATGCTTGCTCCATCTCAACATTGAGTCTAAGGTGAGGCCAAGGAATTTGACCTCCTTAGACATTTCCACTTCTGTGCCTCCAATTGTTAGGGACCTCAGGCCCAGAAGAGATCTCCGCTTAGTGAATGGGATCACGGTGGTTTTTGCTGGGTTGATGTTTAGCCCTACCATGTTGCACCATCCTTTCGCCAAGTTTAAGCCCCTTTGAAGAATGTCACAGAGGGTGTTCTCAAATCTGCCTCTCGCCATTATGACAATGTCGTCCGCGTACCCTTGACAGCGGATTCCATTGCTGGTAAGCAACTCAAGTAGTTCGTCTACTATCAGGCTCCAAAGCAGAGGGAACAGTACTCCACCCTGTGGGCAGCCCCTCGTGGTGCCAAGACGAATCTTACTTTCTCCCACTGTCGTTTCTGCAACCCTAGTAGCAGAAGGGCTTCTATCCATCTGCGTCTAGAGTGCTTTGATCACGCTAGTGTGAGACGCATTATCAAAGGCACCCTCAATATCAAGGAAGGCGCAGATCGCAACCTCGCCATTATCCAGCGAATCCTGCAGCTCAGACGTGAGTTTGTACAGAGCAGTATTTGTGGATCTACCCGCTCAGTACGCGTGTTGTCTGGCATGTAGGGGTGCGATCTTCAGCCCTTCCGATCTGATATGGTTGTCTATTACTTTTTCTATCCCCTTCAGCATAAAGGATGTGAGACTTATAGGCTGTGGCTGTCTCTCCCGGAAAGTATGCGGATGCGAGGACGAAGTCCGATTCTTCCTTGTCCTTCACCTGCACCGTCACCAGCTGTTGCGTAAGAAACTCTGAAATACAGAAAAGTCTATATCGGCTGTAACGACTATACAAGAGCGGGGTCTCTCGCTAGAGAGATTCCAGATTACCTTGCTCCTTCTCGTGTTGAGGCCTCTTACCTCTCCTCTGAACACCCAAGGTTCCTGGATTAGAAGGATGCCCAGGTTCCCCGAAATGAACCTTTTCACGATGATCGCCGAGGCTGCCGATGCGTGATGCAGTTTCACCTGGGCCACTTCTATGTCGGTACTGGATTTTATAATATGGGTTCGATGAGAGACAGGTCCTCGTCCTCGATCTCTTCATCGACCTGCATCTCCAGCCCTTCTAAAAGCTCTTGGGTGGATGGCAGCATGTCTTTCTGCTCATTGGAGGGCTCGTTGCTTCTGTCTACATCCGCGGCGGTGGTCGCAACTTGCCCAGCCGAGATGGTTCGTTGGGGGACTCGGTCATCCCCGTCGTAGTTCCTTGGCTCGTAGACGTAGCCTTAGGTCTCCATGGCCTCACGACAATCTTGCCGAAGCGGAAATTCAACCTGAGTCCCTTCTGCCTGATGTACTTATAGGATTCGTCGTCCATCGTGATGTTGAGGTTCCACCCAGAACCCTCAACATTGCTTGCTACGACCTTCCACGCCGAGGTACTTAAACCTTCGTTCTGGTTTCTCACCAGACTGAGCGCGAAGTCGTACCTCTTGTCTGCCAGGTGGCCGACTTTTCATCCTGGCAGTCGACCAGCAGCATGCCGCCCTTAAAGAAAATGCCGTTAAAGGCGCCGGTGAAGCTGTCGCCGATAGATAGGGCATTTACAAGGCAGTCCTGGAGAGCCGTCAGCTGTCCGGACCCTAGGGCCTCCGCCGGGTAGTTGCGGGGCAACATAGCCATCTGGATGCTACTCACAGTTTCCGAGTATTTGCGGCTTGCGGTACTTATTGGCTGCTGGTTGGGGTTGGAGCGATTTCCACTGGCCTCCTGTCGTTTATCTTCCCATATTCTCTTGGGCCTTGGTGGCTCCTGAGGTTGTATTTGGCCACTCTTTCTTTTCTCCATACGACTAGGTGCCTCTTGGGACGCCGGCCTTACTTCGCTCCGTCCCTCCGACGAGGCTGCTTTAGCTCGGCGACGCCTCCGATTTCTGCGTCTTATTGCAGCCGATCCACCCTTGGCATTTGTGCGTCGTGCATTATTAGGAGAGGGGTTGTTGCCACAGCTCCTACTCAGAGCCCGCTTTTCAGCTGACTCCGGTGTCATGCCGTCTTCGAGGAATCTCAGGTACCACTTAAGAGTGGCTCCACTCATTCTCGCTCTACGTGGGTCGTCATGACCTCCTGGCCATCCTGGCTCCGGGGTACATGGAATGTTCCCTCGTTGCCGTCTCCTTTTACGTTCACCCCTTGATTCCACTTTCGTGAAACCACCCTCCTCTCCGCAGTCGATCCTGCTCGAGGGGATTGCGGGGGCAGCGTTTGCGCCATTTACCGTGGTCACGGTTGACACACTACGCTGAGTGCCGCTGCAGGAGGGCACATCGTCATCGTCGCGCGCGTGCTCCTCAGAGTGTGCTCGTTCTTCCGGTGACAGGGCGTCCAGGAAGCTAAACTTTCGTCTAGCCCCTGGGCCACTCTTGCTTTCGGTACTACTGCTGCTGTTGCTATTGTCCGTTGTTTTAGTTGTAGTTGTTTGTTGTTGTTGTTGTTGTTGATTCATCTTGTTCGTACGACCGTTTGGCCTGTGTTGTGAGCCTCGCGGTCTAGTCTTAGGGAAGGGGAATCTAAAAGTCCGCTGCGCCAGAGCCCCTTGACGCAGTAACGCCACCGTTACTTCCCAAGGCGGCCCGGTGTTGGGAAGGCTCCGTACGAATACAGCCGAATTTACCTCCTGGCTGCAAATCATCCAATGAGCACGGGTCGCATAACACCCTAGATTAGGAGGTGGTAGCTCTTGGTCACCGCGCACATGCAGCCTCTGCCAGCCCCCAGGGCTGGGCATTTTAAAATAAAACAAATAAGGAAGGGCTAAGAGAAGGGTTATCCCTCAATTTCAGTTATATATATCATACATTGACCGACATTTTGGCTCATTTTCACAACGTAACATAGGAACATAAGAATGTCACGCACCAAATTTCGTCGAAATTGGTTGGTTGGGTCCCGAGATATGGGATTTCATCAAAAAGTGGGCGGGGCTACGCCCATCGTCCAATTTTTATACCAGCTTCCATAAAACTCTGTCATACCATATTGGCGGTAAAATTTAATGTCTCTGGCGTATTTAGGTATTGATTTATCGCGCATTTAGTAGTTTTGAACAGTACCGAGAGTGAGCGAGGTTATTCTCCGATTTTCGTCCATTTTCACACTGTCGGGAGTAGTTCTTTTAAGATTTGTATTCTGCAAATTTGGTTATTGTCTGTAGTAGTTTAGGAGGTATGTACATTAGGGTGGGTCGATTCCGGACTTTTTTCGATTCGGGATTTCTAATAGTGCGGAAAAGTTGCCTTAGTACTTCCTGATTCCAATGCAACTTTTTGTTTTGAGATCGGATTGCATCTTCAACCCCAACTCCGGCCTTGAAATTTCGGAAAGTCGCCTGAAATCGTGAAATTGTCTACCTAGCGCCTCAAATACGCATCTCATGGCAAAATGTAAAAAACAAAAGTTATTTGTCACGTCATTTGCTACCGAAGATCCCGAGATACGAGTGAAAATGCGGCGCGCCACAGCGCAAGGTGAAAATCGGCTATCACTCACATTCATTCACCTACGCCAAAGGACACGTTCGGATAGGTCTCCACACAAATATTTTTTCATCGATTTCCTTCACTCTTGCCGATGATTTCGCCGAGTTCTATCACTTACATTCATTTCCCTGCGCCATACGACACGTTCGGACTGGTCTCCACATAAATATTTTTTCTTCGAGTTCCTTCACTCTTGTCGTTGATTTCGCCGAGTGCTATCACCTATATTCTCACAACAGAACACAGAACTCAAAATGTCTGTATCTAAATTTAAATTTAGACAGAAATGTCCTGTGTTTGGCATATATCCGTACAATCTCTCTGAGTCCCAGTTACCTACTTACCAGGATGTTCTTTTGTGTTATCAGTTTGAAAGATTTCGTATAGGGCGACTCCGAGGCGACAACTATGAACCTAGGAGTAAAGAGGTTACAGAAATAGTTGCAAAAAAGGTTGAAAATACTATCAAAAAGTCATCTATTCCGATAGTTTCACACACCAGAGTTGTACAAATGCTCACCACATACCATAAGTAATTTCTGACTCTTAAACAAATGTTTTTAAGGAACCCAATAGGTTTGAGCTCTAAAAGAGACGACTTTGTCTCTTCTGCTGGAAAATTATTTGACATCGCTGCTTGTAAATGCATTTATTTTTCTTCTTGCACTTGTCCAAAGGAAAGGAAAGTTCGTATCACATGGATTCTTCCAAAAACGATGCTGATGATGAATTTTCTCTTCCATCCTCTAAAACCAAACAAAACACACTAGTATTAGAACACACTGTTTTAGCTCCCTAAAGATTTGGAGTAAGTGATAGAGCAGCGGCCTTGATTGTTTCATCTGCTTTTCTGGATGCCAAAAAAGCAGGTTTGATAACAGAGGATTAGGCTAGCTTTGTCACTCACAAATGCAGGATTAGTCGGGCAAAAAAAGTGTTGGAGTTAAGCTCCAAAACATATGGGCTGTATTTTGACGGCCGCAAAGACAATACACTTACACAAGTCTGCGAAGGTGAAAAGTACTACCTCGACACTGTCAAAGAGGAACATATTTCTCTTATAGCGGAACCTGGTTGTCATTACTTTGGCCACGTCACCTCTCCTTCCGGGTCTGCTGAGGATGAGACGCAAGCTATATGGCAACATTTACAAAACAAATCAGTTTATATGGAACATCTAGAAGTTGTCGGTACTGATGGCACCAACACGAACACAGGTTGGAAAGGTGGAATCATTCGGAAACTAAAAGAATGAATAGGTAGGCCATTACAGTGGGTTGTTTGTTTTTTACATTTCAACGAACTTCTATTTCGTGCTCTTATCGAACACATAGATGGTGTCTCAAAGAGTCCAAATACATTCTCTAGCGACATAGGTAAACTGCTCCCTGATTGTGAGAAGTTGCCTGTTGTCAAATTTGAAAGTTTTCCATCCTGCCAATTACCTTCTGAGGTTATTAATCCGACCCAACTTAGCACAGACCAAGCTTATCTCTATAAAATATCAGAAGCTGTTATTTCCGGTCAATGTTCCTCAGATTTAGCGTCGATGCATCCAGGTAACATGTGCAAATCTCGCTGGCTCACCTGTGCAAATAGAATTCTGAGATTATACATTTCTACTGAGAAACCAACAAAGGAAATAAAGATTTGGGTCAAGTACATACTTACAGTTTACTCACCTTTGTGGTTCTCTATATGATTCAACAGTTCAATCAAAGAAGGCTCGCGCCATCTCTATGCTGCTATGTCGAGATACTTACCAGCTAAACTGCGCAAGGTTGTCAATTCATCCATTCAACAGAATGCTTTCTTTGCTCTTCCAGAAAACATTCTCCTTAGTATGATGACTGACGAACGGATAGAAGTCAGAAAGATGGCCCTTGACCGTCTTCTGGCAGCCAGAGAAGCAGAGTCTGGCACTGTAAATGGAAGGGTTAGATGTAATAAAGTGCCAAAGCTGAATTTCAAAACTAATAATTATTACGACATGATTAACTGGAAGACTATTACCTTGACTGTTCCACCAGCTCTTTGTTCAGTTTCTAACGAAGAACTCATAAAAGGGCTGTCGAGAGACACCGCAGAGGTATGGAAATTTAGTGAATTCTTCTCTCACACCGTGGCAGTCGAGGGAACCGTCAAACTGGTGACAGAGGCATCTTCTAAAGTTATTGGGCCCCAATATCGTGATCGTTTTATACGCTCTACACTGAAATCTAGGCAACAAGTGCCAAAGTTTGGTACAAAATCTGATTTTATCAATAAATTTGACAGACTAAAACAAGCCTGACATATGGTTGGTTGGTTGGGTTGGGCTTGGGAGGAACCCGAAGAGCAGCCACCTCCACGCGGTGGGTTCTGGGTGACCAATACAGGTTAGCTGAGAGCTGCGCGCCGCCTTTTCGCTCGTATCTCGGGAACGGTTCGTCCTACGGCCATGATCACGTTCGGTAGCAAATGACGCGACAAATAACTTTTGTTTTATACATTTTGCCATGAGATGCGTATTTCAGGCGCTAGGTAGACAATTTCACGATTTTAGGCGAATTTCCGAAATTTCAAGGCCGGAGTTGGAGTTGAAGATGCAATCCGATCTCAAAACAAAAAGTTGCATTGGAATCAGGAAGTACTAAGGCAACTTTTCCGCACTATTAGAAATCCCGAATCGAAAAAAATCCGGAATCGACCCACCCTAATGTACATTAAACTTGTTAAAGGACGGGACCATGCCTACTTTTTCAAAAAAAATTTAGCGACGGGTGTCCGTTCCGACTGCGATCTTCTGTAATAATTTACAGCTTTATATCTTAATTTGGTGCTTAGTTATGGCACTGTATATGTTCTCGTTTAATGACGTTTTGAGGGTGTGGCAGTTGTCTGATTACGCCCATCTACGAAGTCGATATTTTTATTTTGTACTAAGGAACCGACATACCAGATTTTATCTCAATTTTTACTCAAGTTATTGCTTGCACGGACGGGCAGGCTTGCAGTCAACGGGATTTCAGCTTTTCTCGTCATTGTGACCATTTATTAATTATAATTTAGAGGAATATAAAGCGGCTATAGCGGGACAAATGTGCAATATCGTAATTCAGGTATGAACTTAGTTCATTTTTGGAAAGATTTCTTAGGTGTTATTTCGTTTTAAACATCATATTTATTTTGTTTATTCTATCGAAACTTTTGCGGTCGAAGCCATTTCTTGGTAAAAGTGTTCGGCTTGTTTATCACTGAACTGGACCAGATTATGTGGGAAGAAGTCTATATGCGAATGCAAGAATTGAATAATATTTTTTTTTTACTTTCCCATTCTTAACTAGTATTTCATGAGCCACAAAAATCGCTCATTTCATACCAGTTCACATGATAATATAAGGCAGATTAGAAATTTCAAACCTTTCAAACTGACAATTACGAGGGTTGCTATATATATTTCTGGCCTAATAATGTAAATAGGCATATTTATCAACAAAAATGGTTTTTTTTTTCGTTGGATTTGGCTCGTCTTGGAAGACCCACACGGTCGATTGCTGTTCTGTTTCGGGCTCATACGCATAGATCCATGATTCGTCACCTGTGACGATCTTATAAACGTCTTTTGAAGCACCGCGATCGTATTTTTTCAGCATTTCTTTACACCAATCCACACCAGCCTTTTTTTGAGCGATTGTCAAATTGTGCGGGATCCAACGAGAACAAACCTTTTTTACGGCCAGGTGTTCATGCAATATCAAATGTATGCTGGTGGGAAAAATTCATAGGCATGCCTCTATCTGAATGTATATTACATGACGGTCTTGCATTATCAGTTCACGTACTGCATCGATGTTTTCTGGCACAACGGCTGTTTTTGGACGACTTTCACGGAATTCGTCTTTGAGCGAGCGTCGGCCACGATTGAATTCGTTGTTCCAGTTTTTCACAGTGCTATAGGATGGTGCTTCATAGCTATACAAAGATTTTAGTTCATCGATACACTCTAGTCGTGATAATCCACGTCGAAAGTTGTGAAAAATGATCGCACGAAAATGTTCACGAGTTAATTCCGTTTTTTGGCCGATTTGAATTTTTTAATTCCCTGTAAATAAAACAATTCATGATTAAATGACAAAACGTTCTGAGTGATGTTATGCTAAAAAATGTCAAACTTTCCAATGGAAATATCAGATTGCACCTGGCAACACTTAGTGTCGCCTACGTCAGAGATATATATAGCAGCCTACGTATTCTATATATTCCTGATGATCACACCGTAGTAGAAGTTGTTGAATTTGAATTTATATGTCACAAATTATGGTAATAAACGACCGGTATGGAAATATTTGTTTTGTTTAAAATTATTTGGAAAGTCAAAGAAGCCTCTTTCCATATCAACACGATTTAGTACAAATTGTACTTTTAATATTTGAGGACACATTGAGAAAAAGGATTAAATGGGAATACCCACAGCACTGATATGTTGACACATTACGAAAATTTATTAAATCAGACAATTCATAGTGCTGATATTTTTTAAAGGAAAAATAAAGAGAAAGCCGTTACGATAATACGCAAGTGAAGGATATACATATCATAAATTCTGTGCTTAATGTAGGTGAGATTAGTTCATTCCAATTCGTTAACCCAATCCCGTTTCGAAACTTTAACTAAAGCGCATGATATGATTTGAGTTTACTAAAAGTGCGCTCTTAATTCACCCATCAGTTTTATTCCTGGTCCGATCTGGGCAATTTGTTCGTAGATTATATCGCTGCTTTGGGCCATAAATTTCTTGAAGATATTTTGTCATATAAAAAAGTTTTTTTTCGCATATGGTGATATGGCCGGTTCCGACAAATGAGCAGCTTCTTATAAAAAAGAACAGACATGGCTAAATCGATTTAGCTCGACACATTTCCCTAGTGGTTAAACTTTTGTGTGTAATAACAGGAAAAGTAAGAGCGATGTATTTAATGTTTAGAAATTTGTTAATATTCTAATGAATGGGAGTAACTAAAAAAAATAATAATAATAAAAAGTTTAAACTTGTAAAGGACGGGGCTCTACGACCATACCCTTAAGCCGGCCCTGAATACGATTTAAAAATTATATACATATTGTATGTATATATTTGTACGCATATTCCTGCAGGGAAAGTTAATAATGTTTTAACCCTCTAACCGGCCAATTTTTGTTTGAGCTGAAAAAATTACCATACACTAATTTTTATACAAGGAACAAGAATCTGAAGTCAGATTTAAAAAAAATTCAATAGGTCACCTTCCAGGTTGGAAAAAGTGAGGTCTGCCTTAAGGCATACTTGCCTGTTGGCATGTAAAAAAATACGGATTAATTTATTGCAAATTATTTAAAAGAAAAATGTTTATTTCAATAATTTAAAGTAAAACGTATCAAATTCAAGTTTAGTTATATTATTTCACAAACAATATTAAATAAAATAAAAGATAAAGTAAACATATATATTGCATAGCAGTAAAAATTCAAATTTAGTTATGATATAATATATAATACAAAAGTGTTTATGATTTTTTGTGAAACAACTTAAAACATTTTTTTGACGATGATAAACATAAATTTAACTGACATTTTGTGCAATACATTTGGGTTAAAGATTTTCAGCCTGGCATCTTACACATATGTTTTCCGTCTCGCCGTAAAACATCTGGTATATGACCAATCCCATCGTATCGAATATCAGGGGCCTATTTCACTAAACTACAAGTTCACAATTACAAGTGTTTTTGCATGTGAAATTGTGAACTTGTGAATCATTGTGTTTCATAAAAATACAATTACAAGTTTGTAGCTACAAGTGAATTCTACAAGTCACAAGTCTACAAATGATACTTTTACAAGTGATCTTGTTTCACTAAACAAAATTTGCACTTGTACACTTGTAGAATTGTAGAAAAAAAACTTAGGGTCGACGGAGACCATAAGAAAAATTTTACAAGTTACAAGTGAATGATAAATTGATTTATAACAAATTGTTTTTAAAAATTAGTTCAAATGAACACAAAATCATACATATTTAATATTTTATGACACACATTAATCGAATCGCATTGTTGGTTTATTACAAATTATCGATAAGCGGCAACACCACTAATCATATATTATAAATAAATGAACACGGGTGCAAGTGAAACTTATATTATATTAAGAAACTCATATTTTTTGTGTGTGCGCAAAATTAACTTTTTATACGGTTTTAGTGATGAAAGCGATAATGAAATCACATTAAAAAGGAGAAGACTATTTAGGCCACGTCTGGAATATGAATTCCTGGAATCCACGTTGGAGTATAATGGGCGTTTTAGGCTAAAACGTGAGAAATTTGTTTTGTTGTTAAATTTGTTGTGTCCAATACTGGAGAGGAAGACAAGTAGAAGCCATTCTCTAACGGTGCAATAGCAGCTGCTGATTACGTTGCGCTGGCTAGGAACAGGAACCACATACCATGCAATAGGTGACTTGCATGGTGTGAGCAAAGCCACTGTGTGCAGAGTGGTAAAAAGCGTAGTTACTGCAAATGGAATCACTCCATTTCGTGTATGGTGGTTTGCGGACCCGATCTCCAGTTCTATTACTCCTATGCAAATTGGCCTGGGAGTACTCACGACTCTTGCGGAATAGTTGTTTGTTCCGCAGAATGGAAAACGGCTGGCGTCCAATTCAGAATGGAATCATTCTAGGTGATTCAGCATATCCGCTGAAAGATTGGCTGATTCCTCCACTATCTAATAATAGAAGATTCCTCAATGCCCATAAATCAACTAGAAGAGTTGTGGAAAATGCAATTGGTATTTTAAAGGAAAAATTTCCCATTTTAAATTATTTGCGGGTGAGCCCAGAAATGGCCAGCGATGTTTTTACTTGTGCGGTTACACTTTGCAATTTTTCACGCACTGAAGAAGATGAAAACTACACAATTACTAACCTCAGTGATTCCGATAATGTAGAAGAAGACAGCCAAACCATAACAGGCATTAGAGGCCAAGCTAGGCTACAAACTATTTTAAATTATTTTAATTAATTTACAAATAAGAAAAATATTAATAAAAAAAAGTATAAAGAACAAAAAGTTGTAACTAAAAAATAGAGAATGTCCTTGGCAGCTAAGATCTCCCGCACTACACTAATTTTGTTATGTTCATTTGCCATTTTTACAAATAAACAATTTTTAACTTTTTTATAAACACAAGTGAGCAAACAACATTAAACACACACAACATGTGTTTTGGTTGATTAGGGATGTGATAACAATCAAAACAAATTATCGATATACATATATTTACACATACATATGTTTAATTTATCAAAATAACTTTATAAAAATATTTTATTTTATTTAAGAATTCACAAGTATACAAGAACTTGTAATTGTAGAAATTGTAGTTTACAAGTGCAGAAAACTACAAGTGTTGTCAAAATTTTAATGAAACGCAATTTATCAACACTTGTGAAAATTAAACTTGTGATTGTAACTTGTAAACTTGTAGAATTGTAGTTTAGTGAAATGGGCCCCAGCTGGTGGTGCATAGGTGCATCGATAGCCAGTTCTCATTTGTGGACTTGCACTTGATGGTCTACCCACTTTATCTTTCGTTTGATAGGTGACACAACACATCAGCAATTTCCACTCGAAAATCTGGCAACTTAATACGATGCCTGTGCGTAGGATCCACATCATGAATCCGGTGGTAGATGATATATGCGTTGACAACCGCTATATCCAGCATATGATAAAATAAACGTAACGTCCATTTTTTGGTTTTAAGACGGATATGATAGCGTCCTATTAGGCCATCTATTAAATCGACGCCACCCATATGCCGATTGTACTCTTTGACTATGGTTGGGCAATCGATATCCACATACTCTTTTTTCTTTCTATCAAAGCGCGTCACTTTTGGGGGTTGACAGGAATCAGTAGAAGTGCAGAAAGGCTTAACGCCAGCATACGTGGAAACAAGTCGTACACATTTTGTGTCTTTCCACAGTATAGACGTTATGTCAACTCCAAAAGCAGTACCCACAAATTCCTCGGTGTAGCCCCGTTCTTTATTTTTTACATCGATGTCCTTTGAGAGCTTACAATTTGGAAGTCTATTGGCACGAACCGTACCAAGTGCATAAATTCCTCTGCTTCGTAAATAAACAAGCCAATGACGTATAGAAATTATCAAAGTATACTATGTGATTTTTAAAGTTGGGCACGGTTTGTGTTAAGCGGACGACAACGTTTCCGGTTGCTCCCAAATCAGGTGCATCTGCTACAACATCATTATCACCAGCACCTCTGTAGACTTCAAAATTATACGAAAACCCATATGAGTCACATAACAAAAAAAGCTTAACACCATATTTGTGAGGTTTATCTGACATATATTGACGTAAGTTTGTTATCATCTTTGTGGGACACATTTGCTCGTCAATACATAGCCTTGGTGGTTTGGGTACAGCGTTCATTTAATGTATCTATGAGTGGACGAACTTTGTAGAGCTGATCGTACCCTTCCTCACCCTTTTTCTTCATATACGAACTGTCATTGAAGTGCAGGTATTTCTTGATTTCATAAAATCATTTTGATGGCATCGCAACTCTAACACATTCAAGTGAGTGTTTCGACCAATAACTTTCAATATTTGGATAGCGAAACACAGACATATATAATATTATACCAATGTAAATTTTCAAATCTTGTCTGGTCAAATTGAAATCAGAGTTTATGTTTTGCTAATGAGCGTACAGATTTGTTTGGCTGACAATATCGTCCAGCAATTTATTTGTAAAAAAAATATATAAAGCATTTAAAAGGAGTATTCAATTCATTAAATGCTTGTGGTAATTTCTGTTCACCATTGAATACAATTTCTTTCCGAAGTAGCTGCAAGTTTTTTTTTTTTCCAAACTATATTTTTGAACTGTGAAGATTGTGGTGTACAATGCTTCACAGAACCAAAAAATCCACCAGAGTTAGATGGAATAGAAACTTCACCTTCTTCAATTTGTGGTAACGGTGATCAAGCTCTTTTCCTCCTTGGTGGCTGTTTTGTTGTTTTATTCATTGCGTTACTGCTGGTACTTGGTTGCTCGGAAAAAGGTGGAGTAGACTCATTAGGTTCATCTACACTTATATTAATTGTCGATGACAAAAGATCTATTGCACTTGCATTATATAAATGCTTAATATAATGATCGATTTCTTCAAAATCTTCATTTGCTAATTGCATGTTAACTTCTTGAGCGCTATCATCGCTGTCAAAGTCTTCTTCATTCACGCTTTTATCATCTTCTGAATCATCATCATCAGCAACAGAATTCATAAATTGTTGGATAGCTTCTTCGCTCATAAGCGACAAATTGTAACGCTTCCGATTATTTGACATGCTTACGACTACGAAACACAATACAAATTATTAAAAAAAATATATAATGTATAAAATATGTTATAATAGTTACATGTTTTGCTTTCAACTACAAAACATAATTTTATAAATTACTATTTACTTTTAAACATCTTAAAATAATTACGAATAGAATTTACATACTTACAACGAAATAATTTTTGAGCGGGCGCCGGCAAGTGTGCTTTTAGGAGTAGTGAACTTTTAGCTTGCTAGAAGCCTGTCTGTACAAATTTTTTCACAAAAAACTTTATACTAGTAAACCAAAATATTGTATCTATACCGTGATATTTTTTCAAAAACAATTGTAGCACAATTATTATTTTTTTACATTTTCTGAAAATGCGCTTTGCATTAAAATAATTTTTTGCTGATCTTCACACCAACTTTTGACATTGACTGATCACTGGCGCCTGAACTCATAAGCAAAGAGGATGCAAATGCTTGTTTAATGCAGCTGTGACATTTTACAACAGAAATTTACAAAGGTAACGGTAAAAACTCTTCGGGCTGTTGCGCTATTGCAATTGTGCTTAACTATACCTTTTGGTAGCATTGTCGGATAGAGGGTTAAAGTAAATTCCGAATATTGCATGCTGTCAATACTTTTATAATTATAAGACAGTTGTGTGGGTAATAAAATTACCCACTTATTAACAGTTAAAAGTAACCTTTATTTCAAGGGCATTCAACTTAGTATTTATTTCATTAATTGCTCACAGAATTCTTACCGAATAAATCTTTTTATTTGTAGTGGATTACAGAGTCGGCCAGGTTTCATACAATAAATGGTAATTATGATAAAGCAGTCCGAGTTTTAGAACAGGTAAGAAAACTTTTATTATATGCAATCATTTTATTTTTGTATATTTGTATAACAGTTGTATTTGAAGAATACGCGTTAAAAATATATTTAATTTACAAGACAAGCTTTACATTGTGAAATACCCGGAAATTATAAATAAAACGCAAAATGTTTAATTATTCATCATTATTTATTTTTATCGCCTTCAAAGTAATACACTAACAACAAATGTTTTAACGCAAACGCTTCTATACCGTCAAATGGAACTCTTTGATCATCTGTCTCTTCGCAACAAATTCATGATGCACCAAACCACGAATATCGAAAAAACAATGACCATAACCTTGATTTTTGAGCGGCTTTTGGGTGTTTTTTTGCATTTCGGCTCTTTTTTTCCCCCTAATCCGATGATTCAAACTCATAAATCCATGTCTCATCGACACAAACGGATTAGAATTCGCACGATGAAATATGTCCAAAGAGACCGGTTTACGATACCATTTTTGAAAAAACCGGCTTGCTTTATCGAGAGCAGTCGAGCAAGAACGCGTTTTATACGCAAAATATTCATCAAAATCTTTTGAACGGACTCGCGAGAGATTTCGAGCTGTCTTGCCATCTCTCTAAAACTTGCCTGACGCTTTTCAAGAATAATATCCTTCACTCGTAGGCTTGTATTTTTAATAAAACTGAGCCACCATAAGCGTTTTAACATTGATAACGATTCCGCTAACAAAATTTGGTTAGAAATACACAATTTGAGACAAATTTTTGGTTCGATATTTTTATCTGTTGTAAAAATCGCAAGGCACTATTGAGGTTTGCCAACTTATGTAAATAGCGGATGTATACAAATTAGTTGACATATTGCGCTCATATTTGGAAAAGTAACGGACGTGGACATTTTTTTATTACGAAACATTTCCCATGAATGGACAACTCTTTCTTAAACTTCACCATTTGTCTTGCTTTATCCAGTTTTTAAATCATTGGTCAGCAAACGCATACAACCATAATTTAGTGTTTGTGTGGGTGAGTTGCTCTCTCCCCTCTTCCAAATTGTTATACAGTTTTCTCATAATTTACAAATTTATAAACAAGTAAAGAAGAAATCATATTCCCATACTTTATCAAAGTTTATCCCAGTCGTGGCTAGCAACATGCGACAGAGAAGTAATGTGCGTTAAGCTGCGATTCCCCGTATTTTGTTCATAGGCAAAAAATGCCGGGGCTACTGCGATTATGCTGTACTATTTTGATAAACATTAGTTGAAAACCATCACTTGTGTGTAACTATTGATCAGAATGGCATCGCGAAATGCGCTTTCCTTAAAATAAATGGAAATAATAAATTTCCAAGAAAAAGAAAAAATTTCTGTACGTGATATTTCAAAGAGGTAGCATTATTGTAATTTTAGTGATCAGCCATCAATTCATTCTTATGATTGCCTTAAGGTTTAACATTGGAAAAACGCAAACTGCAGTAATTATCAAAAATAAAGAAGACATCAAAGCTAAATAGAAGTCTGGGTTTAATATTATATTAACCAAAAAAATTGTTTCCTCAGAAATAAGGGCTCTCAGGTCGATAAGTTGTGTTATGACTGGTTCGCAGTAGCAAGAAGCAAAAACATCGCTCTTTCAGGTCCAATAATAAAATCTAAGGCCAAAGAAATAGCAGAACACAAAGGATCCACAACATTTTCCGCATCAGATAGATGGCTTCAGAAGTGGCGAACTAGACATAACGTCGCATTTAAATGCATATCGGGTGAAGCTTATAGTGTTACTCCAGAAGATGTAAACCAATTCAGGGAAAACTTCCTTCTTTGCTGAGTCAGTACAGACCTGAGATGTTGCACACATCTATGCCTATGCCTATGAAAGTGGTATCTTATTTCGAGCCATGCTTAACAAAACGTTGGCTCTAAGCCACAGAAATGTACTCGTGGTAGTTTGTCGAAGGAAAGACTTACCATTATGTATTGCGTCAATATGATTGGACAAAAAGGAAAGCTATCAGTCATTGGAAAAACGGGCAGCCCGAGATTACCGATTTACCAATTGATTGGAAATCGACAATAGATATTGTGACAGAGTGGTTCGTTTATTTTAGATCAAATATGGAGCCAGCTAAATTCGCATCAGATTATCAAAAAAATAAATGTACTTGATGCTGATGCTCTGTGTTTTATTAAAGCTTCTTGGGACAAAATTGAAAAATCGAAAATCTGGGCTTATACAAAATTCAAATGTCGAACTGTTTGAGCTTAAAATTCAGATTCCATTAGCAACGCTCTTTAATTGAAATGAAATTGCACAACTTAGAGACTTTATATCCTTTAAAATGGAAGCATACCAACCTAAAGCAATCAATAATCCGTCAATTTTTCCAGCAACAAAACTAATTTTCCAATTTTGTATATGTACTAATATCTAATAATAATTTCATTTAAGTTTCTGATTAATCAATCTGAATTTCTTATACATAAATATTTTACTTTAATAATACAAATTTATTATAAAATGTTTTGAAATGTATTAACATATTTGTAATAACTCCGCACTCACCTTTTATACCACAAAATACTTTTCCAAAAAAAATAAACGTTAATGTATATGCACCCGCGTGAAGTTGATCAAAAAGATGGGGAATGTCCCAATTTTAATTTGACAATAGTGAATAATGATTGTCTAATGTAACTGAGGTAGAACTCCGGTCGCACGTGGAGTGAATAACTCGCGAAAAAGATGCGCACTAATCGAGTTGGCCGAAAGTCGAAAAAAATCGCACGGGCGTACCAGTCGCTGTGAAGGTCAAAAGTGAAGTGCATTTGCGATCTCCTTGTTTATTCCTTTTCTCCCTGTGGTGTGTGCGATCAGATGGTGTGATGTGGTTGGTTGGTGTACGTGTATGTGGGTGTCGATGTGTGGTGCTCTCGCGAGTAGTGTGAAATGTGGGTTGTAAGCGTTGATGGTGGGTATGGTGAAGCTGCGTGTTGGTGTTGGGAGGTTGAGGTGATGTGGTGTAATAGTGTGGTGTATATGTGGATGCCGGGGGAGGATGCTCATTTATACATCCTGGCCCCCCTAGGCGAGTGTTTAGCCTAGTAACCTCTGTAGTTGTTGTAGAGTCGCTACAACGTTGCTGAGGCCCGTCTTACGGCGGGCTTGCGGCCTAGGATGGCGCCTCCGATACGGGGTGGTATGACGTTGACGCCAGAAGCGGGACTCCTCCGAAGGGAAGGCTTGCCTTCGCGGTTGCGGTCGCGGGAGTCGTCGGCTGGCAGTACGGCCCCGGGGGGCATGATGACGTTCGACGTCGGGTCCGGTATTGCGGTGGAGCATCGTGTGATGGTGACCCATACACACCTGGCACTGATACCCGGTGGCGCATTCGCGCGTTAGATGGGTAGGCGCCAGACAATTCAAGCAATGACCGTGGGCCTGGGCGACCTGCTGGCGTTGCTGAGGTGTCATTCCCTTGAAGATGCCACAATGTGGCAATCGATGCCGGCGGCGCGCACTGAAGTTGTGGCGGTTCCGGAGCCCGTACTTGCGTGTCACTGCGCGGAGCCGATGGAGTTTCTCGGGGAGGTGCGGCAGCGATGGTTGTGCGCGGCGCTGCTCCTGGGATAGCTCTAGGGCGCGGAACCGTGACGGCGGAACGCACAGTGGGCGTAGGCACAATTGGCATCTCGGCATCCATATGGATCTGTTATGAAAATAGCAATTTTAATTATCATATATACTTGTGCATATAGTCATATGGCCGTTGGTGCCACGTAAGGTGGCGTGAGTGCGTCGTCATATGGATCGACCTTGTTTTGTTTTTGTCTTGTGTTAGGGTTTATTACTAGTTGATAATTTTCTTCTTCTTCTTTACTGGCGTAGACACCGCTTACGCGATTATAGCCGAGTCAACAACAGCGCGCCAATCGTTTCTTCTCTTCGCTACGTGGCGCCAATTGGATATTCCAAGCGAGGCCAGGTCCTTCTCCACTTGGTCCTTCCACCGGAGTGGAGGTCTTCCTCTTCCTCTGCTTCCCGCGGCGGGTACTGCGTCGAATACTTTCAGAGCTGGAGTGTTTTCATCCATCCGGACAACATGACCTAGCCAGCGTAGCCGCTGTCTTTTAATTCGCTGAACTATGTCGATGTCGTCGTATATCTCGTACAGCTCATCGTTCCATCGGATGCGGTATTCGCCGTGGCCAACGCGCAAAGGACCATAAATCTTCCGCAGAACTTTTCTCTCGAAAACTCGCAACGTCGACTCATCGGTTGTTGTCATCGTCCAAGCCTCTGCACCATATAGCAGGACGGGAATTATGAGCGACTTATAGAGTTTGGTTTTTGTTCGTCGAGAGAGGACTTTACTTTTCAATTGCCTACTCAGTCCGAAGTAGCACCTGTTGGCAAGGGTAATCCTGCGTTGGATTTCTAGGCTGACATTGTTGGTGGTGTTAATGCTGGTTCCTAAATAGACGAAATTATCTACAACTTCAAAGTTATGACTGTCAACAGTGACGTGAGTGCCAAGTCGCGAGTGCGACGACTGTTTGTTTGATGACAGGAGATATTTCGTCTTGCCCTCGTTCACTGCCAGACCCATTTGCTTTGCTTCCTTGTTCAGTCTGGAGAAAGCAGAACTAACGGCGCGGGTGTTGAGACCGATGATATCAATATCATCGGCATACGCCAGCAGCTGTACACTCTTATAAAAGATTGTACCTGCTCGGTTCAGTTCTGCAGCTCTAATAATTTTCTCCAGCAGCAGATTGAAAAAGTCGCACGATAGGGAGTCGCCTTGTCTGAAACCTCGTTCGGTATCGAACGGCTCGGAGAGGTCCTTCCCGATCCTGACGGAGCTTTTGGTCCCGCTCAACGTCAGTTTACACAGCCGTATTAGTTTTGCGGGGATACCAAATTCAGACATTGCGGCATAAAGGCAGCTCCTTTTCGTGCTATCGAAAGCAGCTTTGAAATCGACGAATAGGTGGTGAGTGTCGATTCTCCTTTCACGGGTCTTTTCCAAGATTTGGCGCATGGTGAATATCTGGTCGGTTGTTGATTTTTTTTTTTGTCTTTCACACAATACGCTCGATAGAACCTTGTACGCGATGTTGAGGAGGCTAATCCCACGGTAGTTGGCGCAGATTGTGGGGTCTCCTTTTTTATGGATTGGGCATAGCACACTTAAATTCCAATCGTTGGGCATGCTCTCATCCGACCATATTTTGCAAAGAAGCTGATGCATGCTCCTTATCAGTTCTTCGCCGCCGTGTTTGAATAGCTCGGCCGGCAATCCGTCTGCCCCTGCCGCTTTGTTGTTCTTCAGGCGGGCAACTGCTATTCGAACTTCGTCATGGTCGGGCAATGGAACGTCTGCTCCATCGTCATCGATTGGGGTATCGGGTTCGCCTTCTCCTGGTGCTATGTGTTCACTGCCATTCAGCAGGCTGGAGAAGTGTTCCCTCCATAATCTAAGTATGCTCTGGGCATCGGTGGCTAGATCACCTTTGGGGGTTCTACAGGAGTATGCTCCGGTCTTGAAACCTTCTGTAAGTCGCCGCATTTTTTCGTAGAATTTTCGAGCATTACCCCTGTCGGCCAGCTTATCAAGCTGTTCGTACTCACGCATTTCGGCCTCTTTCTTCTTCTGTCTGCAAATGCGTCTCGCTTCCCTCTTCAACTCTCGGTATCTATCCCATCCCGCACGTGTTGTGGTCGATCGTAACGTTGCGAGGTAGGCAGCCTGTTTTCTCTCCGCTGCGACACGGCACTCCTCATCGTACCAGCTGTTCTTTTGCACTTTCCGAAAACCAATGGTTTCGGTTGCAGCTGTACGTAAGGAGTTTGAAATGCCGTCCCACAGTTCCCTTATACCGAGTTGTTGACGAGTGCTCTCAGAGAGCAGGAGTGCAAGCCGAGTAGAAAATCGTTCGGGTGTCTGTTGTGATTGCAGCTTCTCGACGTCGAACCTTCCTTGTGTTTGTTGGCGTGCGTTTTTTGCTGCACAGAGGCGGGTGCGAATCTTGGCTGCAACAAGATAGTGGTCCGAGTCGATGTTAGGACCTCGGAGCGCACGCACATCTAAAACACTGGAGACGTGTCTTCCGTCTATCACAACATGATCGATCTGGTTGGTGGTTTTTCGATCCGGAGACAGCCAGGTAGCTTGATGTATCTTCTTATGCTGGAATCTAGTACTACAGATAACCATATTTCGGGCCCCGGCGAAGTCGATCAGCCTCAACCCATTTGGGGATGTTTCCTCGTGGAGGCTGAATTTACCGACCGTAGTGCCAAAGATACCTTCTTTGCCCATCCTGGCGTTGAAGTCGCCAAGCACGATTTTGACATCGTGGCGGGGGCATCTCTCATAAGTGCGCTCCAAGCACTCATAAAAGGCATCTTTGGTCACATCGTCCTTCTCTTCCGTCGGGGCGTGGGCGCAAATCAGCGATATGTTGAAGAACCTCGCTTTGATGCGGATTGTGGCTAGACGTTCATTCTCCGGAGTGAATGATAGTACTCGGCGACGGAGTCTCTCTCCCACCACGAATCCAACACCAAACTTGCGCTCCTTTATATGGCCACTGTAGTAAATGTCACAAGGACCTACTCGTCTCTGTCCTTGTCCCGTCCATCGCATTTCTTGGACGGCGGTGATGTCAGCCTTTATCTTTACGAGGACATCTACCAGCTGGGCAGCGGCACCTTCCCAATTAAGGGACCGGACATTCCAGGTGCATGCCCTCAAATCATAGTCCTTATTTCGTTTGCCATGGTCGTCATCAAAAGGGGGGTCTCTCATCCGAGGCTGTGTTTGCTTTTTCATTGGGGGTGTTTTTTTACGTGGCGGGTCCCAAACCCAGCGCACAACCCTATGCAGGGGATGTTTCGCCTTCTCACGTTAGCTCGCCTTCAAACGGATGTTCTTAGGCTACCCAGAGGATACTTGGTCAAAGACCGGAAGTCGTGAGCTGCTTGAGTCATATGTAAAAGAATCGTTTCTGGCCACTCCCAAGTGAATGGCGATCAGAGAACTTTCCTCACTTGCGTGAACTTCTACACATGACTCCATCCTCCATAATTGATAATTTTGCTATCATTTATTCTGTCTCTTTGTTTATTGATTACGATTACGTTATTTTCGGCTTACTTTTCGGTTTTATCCGTGGCAAAAAGCATAGCTTAACGAGCGGCCTGGTTAGCTTTCCCGTTTGTGTACGGAGATCGACTACGCGAATATGACCGTCGGAGCCGTAGTAGAGCTTCTCTATGCGGCCAAGCCGCCATTCGGTAGGGGGGAGACAATCGTCATTGATTAAGACACAATCTCCAAGCTTAGGCGCGTTTTCTGTGATTTTCCATCGGTACCTTCTGTGGAGGTCCTTTAAATAATAATTTTTCCATCGACGACTGAAGTCATGATGGAGAATTTTAATTCTTTCCCAACGATTTAATAAGGAAAGCGACTCCACGCCTGGCTCAGGTGTGGCCAGAATGGGCGCTCCTTTAAGAAAATGCCCTGGCGTAAGGGCAGTAAAGTCTAAGGGATCTTGCGAGAGTGCAGCGAGAGGCCGTGAATTAAGAACGGCTTCAATCCTAATTAAGAGGGTCGTGAATTCTTCGAAATTAAATTTGTGGTTGCCAGCTATCTTTTTAAAATGAGATTTGAAGCTTTTTACGGCAGATTCCCATAAGCCACCCATATGTGGAGCGCTTGGGGGGATAAACTGCCAATTGATACCTTGGGGAGCGTATTTTTGGACAATGTCCGGTGAGACTTGTTTTGTGAAGTCCATAAACTGTTTTTCGGTAGCTCTTTGAGCTCCGATAAATGTTTTACCATTGTCGCTCATGATTTTTGATGGAAAGCCTCGTCGTCCGACGAAACGAGTAAAAGCCGCAAGAAAAGCCTCCGTCGTCAGATTCGTACATAGCTCAAGGTGTACTGCTTTTGTCGTGAAACAGACAAAAACAGCCACATAGCCTTTCATGAGGGTAGGAGACCTTAGCATGGATGCCTTTATCATAAAAGGCCCAGCAAAATCTACACCTGTAGTGGTGAAAGGCGGAGCAAAATTGCAGCGTTCAGGTGGAAGTGCTGCCATAATCTGCGATCGCATTTTCTGCTTATGCATAGTGCAGATTTTGCACATGAAAATGCACTTCTTTATTTGGGGCTTCAGTCGGGGTATTTACAGCTCTTGGCGGACCATATGTTGCATGAGGCGATGTTCGGCATGGAGCATTAGTGTATGGATATAACTAATAAATAAAGTGGCAAACGGAAACCTCTCTGGTATGATTATAGGGTGGCGTTCATTGTACGTTAGGCTTGAATTAGCAAGCCGACCATTCGCACGAAGTAAACCCTTCGTATCTAGAAATGGGTTTAGAACTAAGAGTGAGCTCTTTTTATCAATAAGCTTCGATTCTCTTAGTAATTCTATATCGCGGCTGAAGTAGCGCGTTTGGGTTGATGCGATAAGAGCGACCTTTGCTTTTTGTAAGTCTTGGTGCGTCAATTTATCGCAATGATAAGTTGCTCCTTTAACTTTAAGTTTAAGCCGCTCAAAAAACTTGAGCATATAGGCAACTACCCGGAGGGCTCGGGCGAACGATGAGAGTCGTTCAAGAATGTCAGTGTCATCCAGTGTTGCATGATAAGTGTCGATTTTACGACTTTCTGGGGCAAGAATGTTGCGCATAGGCGATTGCGGCCAAGAATCGGGAGATTCTGTTAACCATCGGGGGGCATTCCACCATAGGGTGGAGGTGGCAAGATGCAGAGGTTTGCATCCTCTTGTACCTAAATCAGCAGGATTGTCAGCACTGGCTACGTGACGCCAAGTGGCTGATCCTACTAGGTCAAGTATCTCAGATGTTCGGTTAGAAATATAAGTTTTCCACGCATGTGGTGGTTTTTCTAACCAGGCTAGAACTATCTCGGAATCGGACCATAAATATAATCTGTATTTCGCCATATTTAAGTGGGTCTGCACCATTGAAGCTAGCTTTGGTAGTAGCAAGCGCCACAGAGTTCAAGTCGTGGGAGACTTAGCGTTTTTAGAGGCGCAACTTTTGCTTTTGCCGCTAATAAGTGGCTTGTAGTTGCGACATCGCTTTGTGTACGCACATATATAGTGGCACAATATGCCTTTTCAGAGGCGTCGCAGAAGCCGTGTCGTTCCACTTTGTATTCGGGGGAATAGTTTACCCACCGTGGAATTTGTATCTTCGAAGAGGTGTCACTTGTTCGTCCCAGTCGGTTCCGTCTAGTTATAATTCTTGGATCAAGATTTTCGCTTGTATCATAATTGGCGAAAGCCATCCTGCGGGGTCAAAAAGTTTTGCCACCGAGGAGAGAATTTGGCGTTTTGTAATGGCGGATAATGCGGATATGGACTCAGTCGTGTATGAAAACTGGTCCGATATCGCATTCCATTGGATGCCTAGTGTTTTTGTTGTACTATCCTTTTCAAATATAAGGAAATTAGTATCCAACAAATGGTCTTTAGGAATATTTTTTAAAATATTTGGGTGATTGGCAGTAATCTTTTTTAAAGGAAACCCTGCGGTATTGAGGGCATTTATTACCTGTGATAAGGTCTCGTATGCTTGCGGAAGACTGTGGCTTGCAGACAGGATATCGTCTACATACGTTTGCGTTTTTAAGACTTGTGTTGCCAGTGGAAATTCTGGCTTTGTGTCTTCTGCCAGTTCGTGTCGTGTACGAATGGCTAGATATGGGGCACAGCTTACGCCAAAGGTAACTGTTTTCAATTTAAAGTCGCGTAATGGACTATTGGCAGATTTTCGGAAAATAATCCGCTGAAAATCTTGATCATCTTTATGAACCAGTATCTGTCGATACATCTTTTCGACATCCCCATTGAATACGTATTTGTATATACGCCAGTTCAATATGAGAAGCATTAAATCTGGTTGGAGTGTGGGTCCCGTAAATAGAATATCATTTAGGGAATTACCTGAGCTCGTGGATCGTGATGCATTGAAGACCACTCGAACTTTTGTTGTTTTCTTCTCAGGCTTTACTACTGTATGATGTGGCAAGTAGAAAGAGTAATATTTGCCTCTTATGATTTTTTCACATGGGTTTATTTCCTCCATGTGATCTAAATGAAGGTATTCTTCCACGACACCATCATAAACTTGTTTAAGCTCACCTTTTTTAAGTAGGTTTTTCTCCATACTTAGAAACTGCTGTATTGCAGAGGTGCGAGAGTGACCTAAGGCGAGTGTGTCTGGAAATTGTTGTTTTATTGGTAGTCGTACGACATACCGACCATTATCTGATCGAGTAGTTGTGGCTTTGTAAAAGTCTTCACAATACTGATCTTCAGGTGTTGTAATTGGAATGGGGGGGAGTTCTTCTACCTCCCAAAATCTTCTCAATTGTGAATTGAGGTACTCGTTTGAGATTTCCTCAACTTGAGTTGTCATGGCTGTGACTGGTTCCGCAACTAGTCCACTTAAGACCCATCCGAAAATGGTATTTTGCGCCAGTAGTGTTTTCGAAATTTTTTCAACACCTTCTAATATGATTTGTGGTATAAGGTCGCTGCCTATCAGGATGTCTATCTGAGCTGGCGTGTTGCAGTTGGGATCTGCCAGAGTCAGGTGTGAAATTTTATCCCAATGCTTGCTATTTATTTGATAGCTTGGTAGCATGTTAGTTAGTTGCGGTAAGACAATAGCATTTGCTTCAATGCGCTTATCCGCTTTGGGGGAAATTAGGGTAATGGGGCAGATTTTACTTGAGTTTTGTACTACTCGACCGCCCATTCCCGTAATTTCATAGTTGGCATGTTTTGTTGGCAGTTTTAGCCTATTTTGTGCCCTAGACGCTATGAATGATCGTTGCGATCCTTGGTCTATTAGGGCTCTTAGTTTGAACAGTTCTCCTCGATGTTCGATGGAGACAACTGCTGTAGGTAGTAGTACTCTACTATGATTTTCGCTGTGTAGCGTTTGAGTTTTTAATGCCTTTGAACAACATGGTGTCTCTTGGCAATTTTCTTGAGTTTTTGTTTCGGGAGTTGCTGCTGCAACTAAACCCGTGGTTTTTTTTGAGAAAGCGCTGCTATGAGATGTGTTGGGAAAGTTATTGAGATGTAACATAGAGTGATGCCTTTTGTGGCAATATACGCAATTAAATTTGCTTTCGCAAGTATTAAGATTGTGTGAGTGGGACAAGCAGTTTGTACAGAGTCTTTTTGACCTGTCAAAGTTGTTCCTTTCAGTGACATTCATTTTTTTAAATTTCTCGCAAGCTTTTAACTTATGCCCTCCAGAACATAGTTTGCATGACGTGAATTTATTTTGTTCAGATGCGAACGATTGTGCTTTGGAAAAGCTTCTGTTTAAATGATTGTTGCTTCCGGCTTGGGGTTTATTGAAGCTTCGATTTAGTTCTTGTTGAACGTTTTTAGTTCTGACTACTTTCTTGTCTACCCTTTCCGCAATTTCGTACTGGGTAGTTAAGAAATCTTTCATTTGCTGCCACGTTGGGCATTTTCTTCTTGATGAGAGCGATTGCTCCCACAAAAGCAATGATTTTTCTGGTAATGCGGCGGTACATATGTTTACCAGAATAGGATCCCAATTGTGAGTGGGAATATTTTGTGTCGATAGAACCGACAAACAATTTGAAACAGTGGATTCTAGTTTCATGAATTCTTCACTGGTTTCTCTTTGAATTTTAGGCAAGTTCATAAGTATCGTTACTTGCTTGTCAACTAATATTCTTTCATTTTCGTATCTTTGTCTTAAAGCTTCCCAAGCTAAATTAAAATTATCGTCATTCAATGCGAACTGCTTGACTATTACGCCTGCTTGACCTTTAGTTTTGTATCGGAGGTGATACAATTTTTGCGCTTGTGATAATTTTGGATGGTTTATGTACACGGCTGTAAACATGTCCCGGAAGGACGGCCATTGTTCATAACCTCCATGAAATATTTCCGTATCACACGCTGGCACTTTGAGATGAATGCCTGAACTTGCTCTTGGGCTTGCAATTGTGGTAACTCTACTCTACTGTGGGGAGTAGGTGCAATTGGCTTCATAAGTTTTAATTGATCTGAGATCATTGCTTTTGTGTCTTCAAAGCGGTCTAAGCAATTTTCGTATTTGGCGTAAGCCGAAGATTTAAAATTTTCAGGTAGATCTGAATCATCAGTTTCTACTATTGCGTCGTATGCAGCTTGGAGGCGTGTCCAAAAATTGTCAATAGATTTATTTTTTATTTCTAGTACCGATTCAGAGTTGTCCTGAATCGGTGAAGATGCAAATCGAGTGCAGTATTTAATTAAGCTGTCACTCTCGGAAATGAATTTAATATACGAAATGTCTTTCCCCCTTTTTTGCTTTGTAGCACCTTGCTTTGAGCGTGTAGCTTCAGCAGGTGTACATGGACTTTTGTCATCATTAATCATTTTGGGAATTCTTAAGAATTCTGCTTTTGATTCTTTTGAATCTGTGTTCATTCAGAAAATTTGATTTAATAAAATATATATGTATATTTTATTATAATAGAAAAATGTGTCACCGAAAACTCTTTTTAATCAATAAGAGTTGTTAAGTTCCGCAAAATTGGATTATTACAATATGTATGTAACCGGGAGCTCTTTTCAATAAATAAGAGCTGTTACTTTCGACAAAGTATTTAATAACGCGTTATCGTTTATATTTATCTCGTTTGTCGAGCTTCTTTTTTTTTGTTTATTTATTTATTTTCGAAAAATTATTTTTATTTTATTTTATTTAATTTTTTTTTCGGATTTATTCGGATGCCCTTGTATCTCGTATCAGTGCGCACTGATATTAGGTCAATGTCCTTTGTACATACGTGTGGATGCTGTGTGCATATAGTATGCGTTAAATAAATTATGTGCAAATATGCTTGTTCTTGTTTGACAAGGAACAAGATAAATGCCAAGAAATCGCCAAATTGGACTTTCAATATATGTATGTATGTACAAAGGTAATTAGTATGAAATATTTAATTTTTTTTCCACCCAATGTTATTCGAATTTTCGCACCGTTTATTTATTATTTATTCTTTTTCTTATTTAATTGTATCCTATGTTTATAGGTATACAAGCGCTTGATATTTTTTGATTGATTTTTTCCGTAGCTCTTAACTTTTGTTTAATTTTGTATTAAGTTTAAGTTGTTTTATATTTATTTTCGCGCCCGTTTTATTTGGTTAGTGGTAATTAAATCGAATAGAATTGATTTGCTGTATACACGTTAATTTTTCAGTCTTTTGTGTTTGTATTGTTATGCACTTCACTGCACAGTAGGTATTCCTTTATTTCACTTTACGTTTTTTTTTTTTTGAAATTTATTTTTCAATTTTCATACACCTTGTTACTTTTTGTTTATATATATGTATGTACATGTATTTATTTTTTGCATATATAATACAATAGTAATTAATTTTAATAATTTTTTCTTTATATACATATGTACTTTCTTTCACTCACTTAACTGGCTTTTTGTACCCACTTAGTTTTTTTTTTTTTTTATTCGTTTTCCACTGCACTCAGCCTGGGGTATTTTGTTTTCACTTAATTTTCTGTTAATTTTTTGTTTCCAAGGTGCCGTTCCTTATGTCTCGAAGGACCATGTAATAACTCCGCACTCACCTTTTATACCACAAAATACTTTTCCAAAAAAAATAAACGTTAATGTATATGCACCCGCGTGAAGTTGATAAAAAAGATGGGGAATGTCCCAATTTTAATTTGACAATAGTGAATAATGATTGTCTAATATAACTGAGGTAGAACTCCGGTCGCACGTGGAGTGAATAACTCGCGAAAAAGATGCGCACTAATCGAGTTGGCCGAAAGTCGAAAAAAATCGCACGGGCGTACCAGTCGCTGTGAAGGTCAAAAGCGAAGTGCATTTGCGATCTCCTTGTTTATTCCTTTTCTCCCTGTGGTGTGTGCGATCAGATGGTGTGATGTGGTTGGTTGGTGTACGTGTATGTGGGTGTCGATGTGTGGTGCTCTCGCGAGTAGTGTGAAATGTGGGTTGTAAGCGTTGATGGTGGGTATGGTGAAGCTGCGTGTCGGTGTTGGGAGGTTGAGGTGATGTGGTGTAATAGTGTGGTGTATGTGTGGATGCCGGGGGAGGATGCTCATTTATACAATATTTATTTCATTAGAGGCAAATATGTGCCACGAAGTTTGTAACACCCAGAAGGAAGCGTCGGTGACCCTATAAAGTAAATATTTTAATGATCAGCATGTTGAGCTGAATCGATTTAGCTATGTCCGTCTGTTTGAACTAGTCCCTCAGTTTTTAAGATATCGTTTTGAAATTTTGCAAACGTCATTTTTTCTTCCGCTGCTCATTTGTCGGAACTGACCGATATCATAACATATAGCTGCCATACAAACTGAACGATCGGAATTAAGTTCTTGTATGGAAAACTTTCACATTTGACAATGTATCTTCACAAAAGTTATCACGGGTTATTTTTTGCATTTGACAAGATATTATACGAGTATATTCACGAAATTTGGTATAAATTATTTTCTAAGGCAAAAATGTAATCTCCGAAGAAATTTTTCAGATAGGATAACTATAGCATGTAGCTGCCATACAAACTGAATGATGGGAAACTTGCTCATTTGATGATATATCTTCACGAAATTTGGTATGAGTACCAACTACTGGAGATAAATCGATATAATTTTGTGAAGTCAAAGAAAAATGTTCGTGCTTTATTACAAATATTTTTTCGTGATCCTTATGTTTACGCGGAAAATATTCACCTTTAATAATCTGCAAAAAATTTTTTGTTCCTTCAAACCATTTCAAAGATATTCAATTTTTTGTCCCCCTACCTCTCTTAAAGCGTATGGCACAACTATCATTGCGCAGTGCGCTCGAAAACCCCCGCCATCTGTGTCGCAAGAAAAGCATAAGCGCATTGCGCAACGATGGATGTGTTCATACGTTTTAGAAGCGGTGGTTCTGCAAATTATTCGTGGTTTATTCTCTAAGGCAACGCTTCAATAGAAATTCTGTAGGTCGGATAACAAAACCTGCTATACAAACTGAAAAATAAAAATTAAGTTCTTATGTGACAATAAATGTTCATGAAATTTACCATGGATTATTGCCCAAGAAATCGCACTGATCTTCAAAAGAATTGTTAAGGTCGGACTGCTATGCAAACTGACCAATCAAAATCAAGTTCATATACATATAGGCAACTTTGGCTAAATATCATCACAAAATTTTACATGAATTACGTTTTTCATTAAATAGCGAACCAATTTTCTCCGCAATGTAATATAGTTTGTAGGTGTAACGAAACTAATTAATATTCTACATTATTTGTTATACCCTGAACAGGGTATATTAAGTTTGCCACAAAATTTGTAACACCCAGAAAGAAGCGCTCGAGACCCTTTTTATAAAGCCCACTGTAAATATATATATGAGACATATGTAGTAATATATAAATATTATAATTTTTTTCCATTAAGTTTATGTTAATAATAAATCTTCTTAAAATTTTAAATAACTATGATCGTCTAAAAGATAATTTTTTTTTTATTAAATGACCTTAATGTTTCTAGCAAACGACTTGGCTGGAACTAGAAAATGTTTTTCTTTGGATGAAAATACTAAAAGAAATGCACGAGTGAAGGGTATATTAGATTCGGTGCAGCCGAGTTAACGTTCTTTTTTTTAATATCACCTAAAACTAAGCGAGGCAGATATAGGGTTATGTATATAGAAATGATCAGGATGACGAGAAAAGTTGAAATTCGGTTGACTATCTTTCTGTCCGTCCATCCGTACGTGCAAGCTTGAGTAAAAATTTACCTATCTAATGAAACTTGGTGTGTGGGTTCTTTCGTACAAATAAAATTTCAAGTTCGTAGATGGGCGTAACCGGACTACTTCCAAGCCCACAAACCATCATTAACCGAAAACATATAAAGTGCCATAACTAAGTACCAAATTAAGATATAAAGGGTCACCTGTGGACAAAATTTTTTGAAAAAGTTGGCGCGGCCTCGCCCTTTAACAAGTACTAACTACTTAAGGTACAACAATCAAACTTGCTGAGCGCAAATATTATAATTGTTTCTAAAAACAGTGTAACAGTGTAACGGTAATGTTAAATACTACTAAAAGCGCGATAAATCAATAACTAAATCCAAAAAAACGGGTGAAGTCCCTAGGTGCCGAATATTTGGACCCTGGTACCTTAGTTGACTTTTGATCGAAAATGTCGGTCAACGTGTGAGATACATCTATATATATAAAAATGAAATGGTGTATAGTTGTAACGCTAAAACTCGAAAACGGCTGAATCAAATGAAATATTTCCTTTGGGGGATTTGTTTGTTATTACCACGCGCAGGTCATGTCTTAAAATCAGAACAAGATATTAAGGGGGCGTGGCACCTCCCATACAAATTGAATTTTTCAAGTCGAATATCTTCAAAAGTGTTTAAGGTAGGAACATGAAAATTGGTACAGAGCTACAGGATAACAACACCACTCTCACCTATAAAACCGGGGGCTATCAAATAAGGGGGCGTGGTACCTCCCATACAAACTAAATTTTTAAGCAGAATATCTGTGAAAGGGTTCAAGGTAGGGACCTGAAAATTGGTATAGACCTATATGGTATCAAAAGCCTTCTTACACATAAAAGAAGGGGTAATCGGAAAAGGGAGCGTGGCATCTCCCATACAAACTGAATTTTTCAAGGTGAATATCTTCAAAAGTGTTTAAGGTAGGAACATGAAAATTGGTATAGAGCTATAGGAAACAACACCATTCTCACCCATAAAACTTGGCGTTATCGAAAAAGGGGGCGTGGTACCTCCCATACAATCTTTAATTATTTTGGTTGTTAATCCACCATATATTTATCTCATTTTCCACCTAGCACGATATTTTGGTTGTTTCTTGCTATTTTTGTTTATTTAACGGTGACAGTAGCGGTTATATCGGTTGTGTTACGTGCTATTTTTGGTTTATGGAAATGGCAGTTTTATGAAACAAACACAAATTAAATTAAACGTCAATTTTATGTTGCAATCGAACACGCAAAATTTAGAGGGCAATAAAAATGCGCCTTGCTTTACTGATATATTTTGTTTTAAAAAGTGAGTTATTTAGTGAAAGTGATTTAGCGTGTTGGCGAATACTGATTTATGTACATTGGAATTTATCATTCAATTGATCTGCTTCTTTAGTTTAATTCATTCATTTTTGGAGTTTTCAAAGGTAAGTTATTAGTCCGTAAAACGTTATATGAACTTTATGCAAATGAATGATCATTTCCAATTAGATATTTGTAAGATGCCAAGAATCAGTACGTATGGTAACACTTCTCGGAGTTCCCAGGCCGCAACGTATGCCAACAGACGATCATAGTATAATCATACAAGCGGACAAAAGACCAACAGGGACACATGAAAGACAATATAATGCACCTACAGTTAGCGAAATATCAGTTGTTGTTGTTGGAGAAAATTTGCAGTCGCGTGATATTGTTATCAAACGAAGAAATCAAAACACACTAAAACGGATAAGTGAGACACATCGGTCTTACGACGCAATGCAATATCTGGTCATGTTCTGCCGTGGTGTAGACGGATATCACTTAGGATATAAGATGATAAATCCGGTGAATGGTTAGTAAAAAAAAAATTTTGTTTGCTACTTCATATAGATAATTTAAGCTTTTAGGTATCGAGACAAATAAAAAAGTCAGTTCAATGAAGTTTTACGCATATCGAATGATGATTCGCCAAAACTATGACAACCACTTACTGAGATATGGACGGTTATTTCAACAGTATGCAGTTGACATGTACGTTAAAGTTGAGACAGAACGACTTAATTACATGCGATATAATCAGTCGAAGTTGCGATCTGAAGAGTATATTCACTTAAGAGATACAATGAATGGTGATGCGGATATTACAGATATTGGTCGACTTTATATTTTGCCATCGACATACATTGGCAGTCTTAGACACATGCATGAGTATTCCCAGGATGCGATGACTCACGTGCGCAATTATGGACGGCCGGATTTGTTTGTTACATTTAGTTGCAATCCAAAATGGCCAGACATTACGAATCTATTGCATCCCGGTCAATCACCAAGCGATCGCCACGACGTTACAGCACGCGTGTTTAAACAAAAACTCAGATGTTTTTACGAAACAACGTGTATATGGCACTGTTCGATGCTGGATGTACTCAGTGGAGTGGCGGAAGAGAGGTTTGCCCCACGCACACATTCTTCTTTGGATGGTGGAGAAAATTACACCTGACCAAATTGATGACATCATTTCCGCCGAAATTCCTGATGTTGAAATAGATCCAGAGTAGTACGAAGTGGTGATGGCCAATATGGTTCATGGACCATGCGGAGAACACGATCCATCTTCGGTTTGTATGTCGGACAGTAAATGCAAAACACGCTATCCCCGTGCTTTTATTTCGGAAACTCAAACTGGAAACGACGGATACCCTCTCTATCGGCGTCGCTCACCCGCTGACAATGGCAGAACATTCATCACTCAATTGAAAGGAAAGAATTTCGTGGTTGATAACACATGGATCGTTCCCTATTCGCCAATTTTGTCTAAGGCATTCAAAACACATATAAATGTTGAGTATTGCAGTTCAATAAAATCAATTAAGTATGTTTGCAAATATGTCACCAAAGGAAGCGATATGGCGGTTATTGGCGTTGAACGAGATGAAATTATCAAATTTCAAATGGGCAGATATTTGAACTGCAATGAAGCAATCTGGAGAATATTTTCATTTGCAATTCATGAACGCCATCCTACTGTTGTGCATCTGGCAGCTCATTTGGAGAATGGCCAGCGAGTTTATTTCAACGCAGAGAACATAGTACAGCGAACGGAAATACCACCAGCAACCACTTCAACAAGTTTCTTTGCAACATGCGCCAGTGATCCGTTCGCGACAACATTGCTTTACTCGGAGATGCCTCGGTATAATACATGGAATGCATTGTCGAAGAAATGGTTGCACAGGAAGAACGGCCATCCGGTAGATGGTTATCCAGGTGTTTTTTCAACTAATGCATTGGGAAGAATTTACACAATCCATCCAAGGAACGATGATTGCTTTTACCTACGTTTGCTTTTGATTAATGTACGCGGTTTAACTTCATTTGAATCATTGAGGACTGTAGATGGTACCATTTGTGAAACATTTCGAGAAGCATGTCAACAATTGCAATTGCTTGAACCGACAGTCACTGGAATCAAACGCTAGCGGATGCAATAGCTTCTTCACCAGCCACTGCAGTTCGTAAACTTTTCGCTATTATAATTTCGACATGTCAGCCTTCAAACCCGCGTCTATTATGGGATACGTACAAAGATGACATGGCAGAAGATATTTTGCATCGCCTGCGATTAGCGACGAGAAATGTCGACTTACAAATGAACGCTGACATCTACAATGAAGCATTAGTCCTTATTGAAGATTTATGTTTACTTATGAGTAGAAAACTATTGATTGAAGTTCATATGCCGGCACCAAGTCGTCAAACAAGGGATTTAGTGAGTCGCGAATTGGAACGCGAGCGTGCTTACGATATAACTCACTTACAACAACAAGTACAAACAATTGTTCCACTGTTGAATGAACAGCTAAGCAGTGCGTACAATCAGCTAATAAATGCTGTAGATAGTGGAAACGGTGGCATATTTTTCCTCGATACGCCCGGCGGGACTGGCAAAACGTTCCTATTGTCTTTAATACTAGCAGCAATACGTGGTCAAGGTGGTATTGCATTAGCTCTTGCATCTACCGGGATTGCTGCAAGACTGTTAGAAGGTGGAAGAACGGCATATTCAGCATTAAAGCTTCCATTAAACTTGCAAATACCCGAAAGTCCTGTTTGCTATATTTCAAAGCAATCAGCAATGGCACAAGTTTTAAAAAATGTAAGTTAATCATGAGGGATTGCACAATGGCCCACAAACGATCATTAGAAGCACTCGACCGAACACTGACAGATTTGCGCAACAATAATCGTTGCTTTGGAGGAGTGATGATATTACTGTCGGGCGACTTTAGACAAACACTTCCCGTGATTCCAAAATCAACAGCGGCGGATGAGCTAAACGCATGTCTGAAGTCATCGCATTTGTGGAGGTTTCATTGACCATGAATATGCGAGTTTTGGTGCAAAACGATAGAACTGTGGAGGTCTTTTCAAAAGAGCTGCAGCGAATCGGAAATGGACAAGTTCCGATAGATCCTTGCAGTAGATTAATATCGATTCCAACTACGATTTGCCAATTCACATCTAATAAATATGAACTATCCAGTAGTGTATATCCAAATATTGCTTAAAATTATGGTAACTACGATTGGTTTAGCACGCGCGCAATTTTAGCAGCAAAAAATATGGATATCAGCGACTTGAATTGGACAATTCATAATCAAATTCCGGGAGATCTGCGGTCATATAAATCAATCGATCGCGTTGAAAATGAAGACGAGGTAGTAAATTACCCAGTGGAGTTCTTAAACTCTTTGATGCCGCCTGGAATGCCGCCTCATAATTTGCGTCTCAAAGTTGGGTCTGTAGTTATTATGCTACGGAATCTTCATGCTCCCAAACTGTGCAATGGTACTCCACTGATTGTGACCAAGCTAATGGACAATTTAATAGTGGCAAGCATTTTGAAAGGCCCGTTCAAGGGAGAGGAATGCTTACTTCCCCGAATTCCATTAACTTCAACAGATTTGCCATTCCAATGCAGACGTTTGCAGTTCCCAGTGAAACTTGCATTTGCGATGACAATGAATTTAGAAATGTCTTGCTTTTCACATGGCCAGCTCTATGTGGCGTGTTGGAAAACCTTCCCCACTGTTCATTTACGCCGCGGAACAGAAAAAACAAAAATATTGTGTACCGGGCAGCCCTAAACTAAATATGTACTAAAATTATATATTTCCGAGACTCGATTAAAACTAATAAAATTGAATGAGAATAGTACAAACTTAATTTTATTAAATTGTCAACAAATCCTGGATGCGATGTGTCAGCATTATAAAAAAGAGTAGCATTTTTCAAGCAATTAAATTAAAAAAGCATTAATATACCCTCGAAAAAAATGTTTATCAGGCAGGTTCTGGCAATTCACTTCCGAATAAAATTTGTAAAAATGTTGTCAAATTATTACCGGTGTAATTTTTGAAATGAAAAAAAAAATCTATTTTGGGCAGAACGAAGTTTGTTTGCCGGGTCAGCTAGTATATAATAGAAATTAAATTACCTCTTATAATGGTATGTCTGTAAGTCAAAAATGGGTTTAATCGGACCAATACTTCTGTTTGATTTGTAAGACCAAACGTTAAACTCAATAAAGATTCTTTAAATTCTTACCGCTGGTGGGGGAAAAATAAAGATCTTTTTGAGATGAGAAATATTTCGTTCTAATTTTATTATATTTTTTAAGCTTATGTACTATTTTGAGAATTATGTGATATACACCTCATGGAGTTGTGTTTAACTATACAATTCAATGCATGTGTGTGTTAAGTTTGTGGCATGCTGTATGGCAGGGATGGGCACATTTTTAGCCCGCAAAGTTAGCAAAGTGCGCACGGGGGCTAGATTAGGGGAATATCAGTTTACGGAGAGAAGGGCATAACAAGTTGAGAAAAATTGCGAAATGAATTACATTCCTCCGTAACTTGATGTTCATCGCAGAGTCATGGATAATATGATACGAAACTCTTTGATTCGAGAGAGAGCTGTCAAAACTCGCATTTTTTATAACATTTGTCAATGATGCCACTGCTGAAAAATATTTGATTGGGTATATAATAAATTATACAAAACACTAAATTAAACACTTTGAAAATGCATACATATATAAATGCTAAAATGCAAAATCATTAATTAATTTACATAAACATTTTGCCAAAATATGTTCGCACAGTTCAATGAAATTTCATTTCACATTAATTTCGTCAAGTAATTATAGCGCTTTACTTCTGGCATCCCGCCTTTTCTGAAGTCAACTGTCAAAAATTCCCTGATCTCCATCGCTGTCAAATAATCAGGGAACGCGTTTGACAGAAAAAGAGAGCCAATGCTAAAGTTTCGTATCATATTATCCATGGCAGAGTGGTTGCGGCAATACTGACATTGTACACAAATTTAAGGGTTAGTTATATATGTGTATGTGTAGAATTGTACACATACATATCATATCGGAATTGTACAGTTGTGTGAACAAAAAGGGGTAAACATAATTTGCAGAGTTTAGAGTTTCGCATTAAAATTTGTTTTTATTTACCTTTGCATTGTGGTAAATTTTAATCACTGTTAGGAAAATATATATATATGTTATGTTATGTATCTAAAAACAATTTTATTTAATAAGAAAACAGCATATGTTAAAACTTCACAACACCTTATGGTTGTTTCTATTTTGTTCACACCACTGTACATGTGATAGATCAGTCAATGGTGGTGGAAAATACGCTGCTCTCATTTGTAAATATGGAGTGGTAAAACGTTGCTCTTACTTCCCTCTTCATGTTTGCCCGCGATGATCCCCTCACCTAGCCCTCAAAATGTGCACTCGTGCCCGCACGGGCAAAATGCCACAGAGGGCTAATGTGCCCATCCCTGCTGTATGGTATTGGATTATTTTCAACTGCATTGCCTTAATGTATATTTTTTTAAAAGCACATCGTATGTATACATCGCGCCAATCGTTTCTTCTTTTCGCTACGTGGCGCCAATTGGAGATATCAAGCGAAGCCGGTCCTTCTCCACATGGTCTTTCCACCGAAGTGATGGACTTCCGCTTCCTCTGCTTCCTCCGGCGTGTACTGCGCCGAATACTTTCATAGTTGGAGCGTTTTTGTCCATTCAGACGACATGATCTAGTCACCGTAGCCGCTGCCTTTTAATCCGCTAAACTATGTCAATGTCGTCTTATATCTCATATAGCTCATCGTTCCATCTAACGCGATATTCGCCGTAGCCAACGCGCAAAGGACTATAAATCTTTTGCAGAACCTTTCAAATCAACCACCGAAAAGTTCATTTGTACTAAATTCTTACATGACGTCTGTGAAGTGAATTCAAAATACCATGAAGAACTCAATAATACTAAAGGCATAATAAAGGGTGATTTTTTAAGAGCTTGATAACTTTTAAAAAAAAAAAAACGCATAAAATTTGCAAAATCTCATCGGTTCTTTATTTGAAACGTTAGATTGGTTCATGACATTTACTTTTTGAAGATAATTTCATTTAAATGTTGACCGCGGCTGCGTCTTAGGTGGTCCATTCGGAAAGTCCAATTTTGGGCAACTTTTTCGAGCATTTCGGCCGGAATAGCCCGAATTTCTTCGGAAATGTTGCCTTCCAAAGCTGGAATAGTTGCTGGCTTATTTCTGTAGACTTTAGACTTGACGTAGCCCCACAAAAAATAGTCTAAAGGCGTTAAATCGCATGATCTTGGTGGCCAACTTACGGGTCCATTTCTTGAGATGAATTGTTGTCCGAAGTTTTCCCTCAAAATGGCCATAGAATCGCGAGCTGTGTGGCATGTAGCGCCATCTTGTTGAAACCACATGTCAACCAAGTTCAGTTCTTCCATTTTTGGCAACAAAAAGTTTGTTAGCATCGAACGATAGCGATCGCCATTCACCGTAACGTTGCGTCCAACAGCATCTTTGAAAAAATACGGTCCAATGATTCCACCAGCGTACAAACCACACCAAACAGTGCATTTTTCGGGATGCATGGGCAGTTCTTGAACGGCTTCTGGTTGCTCTTCACCCCAAATGCGGCAATTTTGCTTATTTACGTAGCCATTCAACCAGAAATGAGCCTCATCGCTGAACAAAACACGCGCGCGAAACACATTTCGAACCGAACACTGATTTTGGTAATAAAATTCAATGATTTGCAAGCGTTGCTCGTTAGTAAGTCTATTCATGATGAAATGTCAAAGCATACTGAGCATCTTTCTCTTTGACACCATGTCTGAAATCCCACGTGATCTGTCAAATACTAATGCATGAAAATCCTAACCTCAAAAAAATCACCCGTTATATGCCTCATATTAAGTCGACCTAAGTCAAGAGGAATCGTCAGTAATTTATCTTACCAAGGAGTTGTAGGAGTACACAAATTCTCCAGAAACATAGATGGAAACCAAAACATACCTGAGCCTGTCTTCTTACTTTTGATAAGTACCGACTTCCCAACCACATTGATGTCACATGGCATTCAGTCAAGGTTAAACCTTATTTCCTATGCAATGCAAAAACTGCAATTAATTAAATCACACTGCGAATCGATGCAACAACCCAAAAATGTGCGAGCACTATAATTTAGTCGCCAAAAAAAAAACGACGTATACACACGTACTGTACACATTGTTGCACGGGAAACCATCCAGCTTTTGACATATCGTGTTCCAAATTCTTGCAATCAAAAGAAATATTAAAATTGTAAGTACAAAACAAATGAACAATGAAATAAGCAATTAACATATATAAAAATAAAACTGCATCAATTGTTGGTGGTCCAACCAAAAACACATTTTAAAGGAAACAACACAAAGCGTAAACCAGAAAACCAGCATACTAATGATCAACAACAAAATCTAACATCAAACATCATCTCCTTTCCTCAAATCCCAAACAGTGACCAACAATATATCAGCCTTTCACTAGTTCTTCTCCCCATGCATACAACAAAACACTATAACCAATTAATATGTAAGACCCCCAATAATAAACATACAAGTATATTCACATATATGCATAACAACATAGTACCCAACTGTCAATGATTCCAACTTTGCAGTGGAATATCCACGGATATTTTAATAATTATCACGAATTGCAGCTGTTAATTAAAGTCTTGAAACCTTTACACTTTACAATTTTGTGTTTACAAGAAACATATGGGCCATTCCATCAATTGGCGACATGGTTTTGTACCCGTGGTTCTCCGATTTTGACCAAATTTTACAATATCATAATATAGACCAAAATAAGAATATCTGTTAACTTTTTAGTGGTCAAAGTTTCTCCATTGTTTTTTGGCGCGCAATTCAAACTGAGATCAAACAAAAAAGTAACTATTTCTTTTATTTTTTAACGACCTCAAAATTGATTGAAAAAAATTTGAAAGTTATCCAATTTTATATAAAAAAAATCTCAGCTTTCTGATAAAAATATTTTCAAAATCAAAAAACTTTCGAAATCCAAAAAAACCCCCCTTTTTTCAAAATTGACTTCCAATTTTACATAAGAATCAGTGTTCAAAAATATGGGACTCTGCTCCCATGAACAGCAAAAAAAATTCAAAGTTGACACTCAAAATCCAAAAAAAAAACATTTTTTTCCAAAAATCCGATTTTTTGTGCTTTTCCACCAACTTTTTTTCAAAATTGACTTTTCATTCGATTCCTCGTTAAATTTTACATAGGAATCAGTGTTCAAAAATATGGGACTCTGATCCCATGAACAGTCATTATATTGGTCTCTCACATCTGGAGCTTAGTTATCATTAGATAAATGTAACATCTTGCAAATCTGCCGTAAAAGAAACTGTAATAATGTTAACATCACTTTTGACAACACAAGAATACTTATCTTCGATTCTAAGTTTAAGTTCAAAAAATATTGTTTATATACCACCCTGTCAAAAAAGCATCGGGAATTTATAAATAAAACGAAAATTTTTTAATCATCATCCAAATTTATTTTATCGCATTCAAAGTAACATTCATTTCAAGCGATGCACATATGCCAACGCTTCTTCCAATCGTCAAAAAATGTTTTATAGGCACTTTCCGGTATGGCCTTCATCTCGCGTCAAATTTGTTTTGATGCCTTCTTTTGAGTCGAAGCGGGTTTCCCGAAGTGGATATTTCAGTATGAAGAAAGGTAGAAGTCACAGTGGACGATATCAGGTGAATACGGTGCTTCCTTAATGATATTTGGCGAAAATTTAACACAAATACGTTGATTTAAATTTCAAAATTCGACAAAGTCTACTGAAGTCTAATTTTGCGCATCATAATTAAGGATAGTTGTGCCAACCTAGAAAACAAAATTACTTGTCTTCCATATAAGCGGAAGATGAGAGGGGGAAATGAAGAATTCCCGATACTTTCTTGACAGGGTGTATAAGGAAAAAACGTTTCGAAAGGTTAAATTTAATGAAGTTTTTATCGTCACGACATTCATTCATTCATCCAACAATACTCATCAACGTCGTGAGATCTCTACTTTTATCAGTTATTGATTACGAACTACCAATCTACGGGCTATATGCAGGCATCGAGTTAAAAAAAAAACTTTATGCACCTTAACACATGGCAGCAAGACGAAGCCTAAGGGCATTTCCAACCTTAAGCAACATAACCATACTTGCTGAATCAGGAATGCCATACATAAACGAAAGACTGAAGTCTAACATATTTCGGCTAATACCAAAGGTATATCTAGGGTCTAACACTAATTTGCTCAACGACGCAAACGAACGATTAACTAGACAACTTGTCCTAAAGTACGTTCATGAAATTGATATTCCCCTTACACCTAAGCCTTCGAAGATTAGCAAGCACGCACCAAAGCCTGTTCCCACTTCTGTTATAGAAGACAATTTAATGAAATGGAACAAAGCTTCTACGAACGGTGAGATATATAAACAACGCTTTATGAAACGCGAAAGAGAGCTCAATTCTTGGAAATTGTACCTGCGCTTTAATTGCGTTTTATTTTGTTGTAATTACCCCTTTATTTAATACATTTTTATATTACAAATATTTTTAAGCTAACTGATCCGATTGAACGGAATAAAGAATCATTGAACTTAAACTTCTTTTGAAAAGCAAATCTTCTTAATTTGGTGTAGACACCGTTTACGCGATTATAGCCGAGTTAACAGCAGCGCGCCAGTCGTTTCTTCCTTTCGCTACGTGGCGCCAATTGAGTATTGCAACGAAGCCAAGTCCTTCTCCACTTGGTTCTTCCAACGGAGTGGAGGTCTTCCTCTTCCTCTGCTTCCCCTTGTGGGTACCGCGTAGAATACTTTCAGAACTGAATTGTTTTCGTCCATTCGGACAGCATGACCTAGCCAGCGTAGCCGCTGTCTTTTAATTCGCTGAACTATGTCAATGTCGTCATATATCTCATACAGCTCATCGTTCCATCGAATGTGATATCCGCCATGGCCAACGCACAAAGGACCATAAATCTTTCGCAGAACTTATCTCTCGACAACTCGCAACGTCGACTCATCAGTTGCTGTCTTCGTCCAAGCCTCTGCACCTTTAGCAGGACGGGAATTATGAGTGACTTATAGAGTTTGGTATTTGTTCGTCGATTGCTACTTAGTCCTGCGTTGGATTCCAGGCTGACATTGTTGGTGTTTACGCTGCTTTCAAGATAGACGAAGTTATCTAGACTTCAAAGTTATGACTGTCAACAGTGACGTGAGAGCCAAGTCGCGAGTCCCAGGACTGTTTGTTTGATGACAGGAGATATTTCATCTTGCTCTCGTTCACTGCCTGACACATATGTCCAGTCTGGAGAAAGCAGAACTATTCGCGCGGGTGTTGAGGCCGATGATATCAATATCATCGGCATACGCCAGCAGCTGTACACTCTTATAAAAGATTGTACCTGCTCGATTAAGTTCTGCAGCTCGAATTATTTTCTCTATCGGCAGATTGAAGAAGTCGCACGAAATGGAGCCGGCTTGTCTGAAACCTCGTTTGGTATCGAACGGCTCGGAGAGGTCCCTCCCGATCCTGACGGTGTTTCTCAAATACGGCAGTGTAGTATTAGAGTTGAGGGGATACCAAATTAAGACATCGCGGCATAAAGGCAGCTCCTTTTAGTGCTGTCGAAAGCAGCTTTGAAATCAACGAAAAGGTGGTGTGTGTCCATTCTCCTTTCACGGGTCTTTTCCAAGATTTGGTAGATGGCGTATATCTGGTCGGTTGTTAATTTGCCATTTCTAAAGCCACAAGGAAAAGGTCCAATCAGTTTGTTGACGGTGGGCTTTAATCTTTTACAAAATACACTCGTATAAGGTTTTAATACGCGATGTTTAGGAGGCTTATCCCACGACAGTTGGCGCAGATTGTGGGGTCTACTTTTTTATGGATTGGGCAGAGCACACCTAAATTCCAATCGTTGGGCATGCTTTCGTCGGACCATATTTTACAAAGAAGCTGATGCATGCTCCTTATCAGTTCTTCGCCGCCGTGTTTGAATAGCTCGGCTGGCAACTCATCGGCCCCGTTGCTTTGTTGTTCTTCAGGCGGATAATTGATATTGGAACTTCTTCATGGTCGGGCAATGGAACGTCGGCTCCATCGTCATCGATTGGGGAATCGGGTTCGCCTTCTCCTGGCGTTGTACGTTCACTGCTATTCAGCAGGCTGGGGAAGTGTTCCCTCCGTAATTTAAGTATGCTCTGGGCATCGGTCACTAGATCACCTTTGGGGGTTCTACAAGAGTATGCTCCAGTCTTGAAACCTTCCGTTAGCCTCCGCATTTTTCGTAGAATTTTCGAGCATTGCCTTGCAACTTGAAGCTGTTAGTGATCTCGCCTCACAAACTGGACTTAAAATTAATATAGCGCAGACAAAACTCATGTTCATCAACACAACTGAAACGCCAAACCTGCAGATCGCTGGAACATGTCTCGAAGAAGTTGACGGGGCTATTTAGGTAGCATCATAACTAAAAATTGTGGATCAGCAGCCGTTATACGAAATAGTATATCCAAAGGTCGCGCTGTCTTCGGAGTGTTGGATAATGTCTGTACACATACGAAGCTAAAAACATTCGATTCAAGCGTGAAATCCATTGTATTATATTGCTGGGAGACGTGAAATATTGCAGCGAATATTTTACAACCCCTGCAATCATTTCTTAATCGATGCCTTGGAAAAATTGTGCGGATATTCTGGCCTAACGTTATTAGCAATGCTAACGTCTGGACCGTAACCAAACAGCTACCGATCCATATCGAAATTCGATTATTTTACATTGTAACTAGTATATAAAAATAAAATACTAACAACAATTCTGGTCTAAATAATTGTAAGAGATACTTAAAAGCTAAATGTTAAGAAATACATTTGCTGCTACTGTTGTCTTACTAGGCCGAAAGGCTTCTTGCGTTTCAACCGGATTTCTCGCCCAGCAGTTTAGATGAGTCTGGAGGCTTCCTCATTAACGTGCTGTCTAAGCCTCAGTTCGTAAGACTTTGCTAATTTGGAGATTTCATTTACCACTGAATTCACGCCTTGATCACTGTGCAGGTCAGCAGATCTAATGTACCAAGGAGCATTAACTAAAGTCCTTAGAACCTTACTTTGAAAGCGCTGAATGCTGGAAATACAGCTTTGACTTGAGCAACCCCATAGTTGGGTCCGTAGGCCCAAACTGGCTTTAAGACTTGATTATATAGTAACAGTTTGTTTTGTATTGATAGCTTAGATTTCCTGCCAACTAGATAGTAAAGTTTGCCAAATTTCATATCAAGCTCGCTCCTTTTTTTTGACGTGCTCTTTCCAGCGTAGCTTAGCACCTAAGGTGATACCTAGGTATTTAGCACTGTTATGATGTGGTATAGAAATATTATTTATATAAATTGGACAATATGCCGGCTTTTTCAAGGTAGCGTCGACATGAATTGATTTGGTGCCGTTTAATTTGATGCGCCACTTAGTAATTGCGTTGACTGCTGTCTGCACTCGTCGACTAGATACTGAAGTTGACTCTCCAGCTGCTAACAAAGCTGTGTCATTCGCAAATGTCGCTGTCATATAACTAGACAGATGGGAGGTCAATGGTAAAAAGCGAATAAAGCATTGGCCCCAACACGTTTCCCTGGGGAACACCGCCTTCTATCGGTTGCAAGTTTGAATATGCATCTTCTTGTTTAATGCGAAAGTATCTATCTTTTAAGTACGAAGCAATTATTTCACAAAATTGTTTGGGTAGCATGTATTTCAATTTGAGCAATAGACCCGTATGCCAAACTTTGTCAAAAGCTTGAGACACGTCCAAAAAGGACGCCGTACAAACGTTCTTTTTATCGATTGTATTTTCAACGAAATAACGATTCGGTGTACCTGGTCAATTGTTGAATGGTGGTCACGGAAGCCAAATTGATGTGTTGGTATTAGGTTTTTATGAGCGATTATTGGATTGAGCCTATTTATGAGTACATTCGCAAAGATTTTAGATAAAGCTGGAAGCAACGAAATTGGTCTATATGAGGTAACAGCGTGTGCAGGCTTACCCGGCTTGGGTATCATTATGACTTCAGATACTTTCAAAAGCGATGGCACGTATCTTAGGCATAAATCACTGTTTATAATGTTTACAAGTTTTTTATACAATTCTATGGTAAATTGCGTAAATCGTACCCAGGTGCTTTTTGAGTATTGTGTTCCCGATAAGATTTTTAATTTCTTTAATAGTAACTGGAGAAATACTGATTTGTGGATCCAACCACTTATTTTCGCAGTTTATCCCATACCCATCGTTAGGCGTAAATGTGTTTCTCAAATGATGCTACATATTTTATTTGTTTATTAATATTTCTTGAAGTTTTCCGGAGTGAATAGTCGGTGGAGTTATCAGCTGTGAGTTTAGCCAGATAAGTTTTAAACTCTTTAATTTGTGCTCTTAGTTTAGCTGTACATTTATTAAGCTCAGTTTTGAGAGCAGATGACCTAGTTTGCTGCCATCTCCGTCGAAGCTTGCGCCTTTTATGGATACTTTCTAAGATGTGTTTTGTGTATTTGGTGCCACTTAGATTCACGCGGATATTTGGTGTACTCTTCCACGCAGCGTTTTGAATTATTTTTGTGAAATCTTCAACCTCACAGTCCAATTCAATACCAGTCGATATGTGCTTAATCTTTGTGGCGACTTTATTCAATATATTTTTAAATTTATACCAATTAGTGTGTTTATGTAATGGCTTGGCGGCCGAAATAATTGGCTTTTCATACAGAGTTAGTAGCACTGGAGAAAGGTCAGAGCTTAGGTCTGAGCAATCTTTTATACATAAATTGAGTTTCGGTATTTTATTGATAATAAAGAAGTCCAGAAGGTCTGGCAATTTCTGACTATCTGTAGGCCAATAAGTGGGTCTTCCTGTAGAAACAAACTGCTTGTATAGCTTTGAGAAGTTCTCGACCTTTGGTTGTAGTTAAACGAGATCCCCAATGAGTGTGTTTTGCGTTAAAGTCGCCACCAATGATGTACCTTCCGTCATAATTTTTTAATAAATTCATATACGTGTCTATTTTTATATTATGTCTAGGTGGACTATACATAGCAATAAGATACAATGGGTGATTGTGCAATTTAACTGAAATTGTTGTAGCTTGAATTTCTTCCGTCTTATTCGGATCTTCCTCGCAGTGTTCACTATTGCTTTTGATAATTATAGCACTCCCTCCTTGTGCTGAGTTTGCGGGTGTGGTGTGTGATATAATTCATAATTTTTAAATTTAAAAAATGAATGGTTCGTAAAATGCTTTTCAGATAATAGACATAAATAGTTTTTATTGCCCAAAATTTGGGATAACGGACTACTTTTTTGAATTGTATTCGCATGGCGTTGTTTAGCCATTTGCGCAAATGTAACTTTAGAAACGGAAGGAAGGGATTTTACTTCTCCTGTGTTCACAACGGGTTTGTTCGTCGTAGCATTGGCATTCTCCTCAACTGTATTACCATTCTTTTTATCTCTCAGTTTTTGTAATTCTTTTGCGACGACACAACCACAGTAGCTTGCAGGATGAGAATCGCCGCAGTTACAACATTTAGCAGAGTCTTTTTCAGCTTTTCTAGATTCAATAGTAGGATGTTTGCCTCCACATTTCACACACCTCGATGGCTTACCACAGAAGTTTTTTGCATGTCCAAAAGCTTGACAGTTTTTGCACTGTCTTAATTTAGATGCTTTAATAGGCTCAGCTTTGACAACAATACTAAGAATGGTTTTGATCTGGTAAATTTTCTTAATGTCTTCGGTAGCATCAAATACTGCTAAAAACATATCTAGCGGTTCTTTAGTCTTTCATTTAAGCTTATTAATTGCATTTATGACATTAAAACCTTGAAATTATAGATAACTTAAAATGGATTGTGTTTCGCATGAGTGGTGCAAATTTTTTATCATTACCTTTATTGGCCTATTATGTTTACTTTCGTAGCTAAACTAAGGTATATTTTCATTAGATAAGTATTTTGTTTACGTCGTTTGTTACTCGTATAATAGAAGGTGGTCGGTGGGTTTTGTAATTATTGTTGGCCGCCTGCTCTTTATTTTTATTTTTCGAAGGGCTGATAATTGTTGGAGAAGTACCAGCTTTGCGTTTTTTTAAAGAGCGCTTCTTTTTGAGTATCCACTCAGTTTCTTTAGCTACATTCATACTTACTAGAAGGTTTTGCTTCAACACTCACATGCTTGCTCTTACTAGATTTCAGTTCTTCGTTTTCTCTTTTTAATACTATGTTATCTTTATGTAACTGATTGCACGTCGCTTTCAAAGTTCTAAGCCGCTCATTTATAAGTGAGTTAGTTTTTTCTAATTCTCTTATTTTATTTACTCTAAATGAGGCGAGACTGTTTCTCGGCGTCGCCTCATGAAGAAGCTCAGCCATTTTTATTTTCTAATGACTTCTCTACTGGTTATTAGATATCTGTCGTTTAGTCGATAATGCAGTTTGAACAAGAAGTTTTTTTTTTTATTTGGCCAGTATGGCAACGCTGATTGCAATTGAAAATTGTTAGAATAGAACAGCTGATTTAATATACGCAGAAATAACCCGTAAAAGAAACAGCTGATGTGCACTTTTTTCCCCCGCGAAAATTAATTATTTGAGTGTTTATATCATTTATTATTGTTTAAAAAAACAAACTTCGATTAAAAATGTGATTTGATTTGAATGAGTTTTACCAATTGCTACCATTAATCCAAGGAATTCGATGTGAAACGTGTTGACAACATCAATGTCTCCCACGGTGCACACACCCACGTATTACCACAGATTGGTTTATTTGCAAATTGTCGCAATTGCGGAGCAGACTTGGATGTTGACCGCACTCAATGATACGAGTAGTAACTCGTAAATATTCACCGATTTTTCTGTAGTAAAAATGTATGTATGTTAAGTCATCTTCTTGCATATTGTGAACTGTCCGGGTCCGTTGACCAAGTCTCTACCTGTTCTTCATCGTTATCGTTTAAAGTATTTTCATTATTACATACGATTGTAGTTTTGCAGTCCTCATTCTTTATGTATCTGCTTAAATTATAGGCTACTATATTACCTTCACCTTTTACAAGTATATTGGTTATGTCAAAATTGTACTCGTTAAGACAAATTTGCAGTTTAATGTTAGATTATTTAACCACGTCAAAGATATATGATCGGTTTACGTTTACGACCAAACATATAGGTTCAAAAGTGTTTTACTGACTAGACTACAGCAAGCATTTATTTTTCTATAGTCGAATAACAAATCTCTTGGTGAAATAAAGTTCGTGATGCAAAGCAAGTTGAATGGCCGCTTTGGCTTAGAACTGACCCGATGGCAAACCGCGATGCGTCAGTTAGTATTACATAAATTTTTTATTGGAATCTGGTGATTGTAAAACCGGTACACTTGTAATTAACTTTTTTAATGTTTCAAAAGAGTTTAGAAATTTACTATATTTATTGTTAACAACGCAATTTTTTTGAATACCGAATCATTGGATATGGAAGATTTGCATAATCACGTAGAAATTTACGATAATATCCTTTGATACCCACAAATGGTTTCATTTCTTTTGTAATGGATGGTGTGACATCGCAGCGATTGCTTAAATTTTCGATGGATATTGTCTAATACCGCCAACTGAAACAACATGACTAAAAATTTCGTTGTAAATGCTGCAAAATAGTCTTGACTTTTCAAATTTGATTTTCGTTATGGAGTAAATATGTTCTAAAAAGCTAGTAGAAAAAATGTATACATCGTCCAAGCATACGGTACAAATTTTATTATTGTAGTCCCTTAAAACATGATTTGTGAGCCTTTGGAACGTTGCGAAAGCCCAAAGGGCATACGATTAAACTCGTAGAGGCCACTTGCCGTCGAAAATGCCATTTTGGCCCTGTCATCTGGATGTACTTCGATATGATGGAAGAGTAGTAGCTACATTTTCCTAATTCATCAAATATGTTTTCCATACTTGGAATTGGAAATTTGTCGTAAATCGTCTGTTCGTTTAGTTCCCTGTAGTCTATTACTAGTCGCCACTTTTCTTCGCCGCCGTTGTCATTTTTCTTTGGCACGACCCATAAAGGTGAATTATAAGGATTATTGCTCTGAACAATTATATTTTGTTTTAACATCTCATTTGTTTGTCTGTCTACTTCAGCACGATGCACGACTGGGTATCCATAAAGTTTGGTATAAATAGGCGAATCCGTTTTAGTTCTAATCCTAACTACCACTAACCATGTTCTGCAAATGTGCTATTAAAAGCACTGCCGCGTTATTCGTTTTGGCAACTAAATATAATAACTGCAAATCTTAATGTTTGAAATATTTTTCTACTTCGTAATCTTCTTTTTCATAAAAAAAATTGGTAGTGTCGATTGTCTGTAACAAGCTTCCGAGTTCTATAATTAACTATAGCGTTAAGAAACTACAAAAAAGACGTTCATTGCCAATGGTAAATATTTGGAATTGCATAATTTTGCAAATTCAGACGAACAAGATTCTGAATTGCCCTAATGACTTCCCAATAACCATTAATTTTACTCTATGATAACCAGACGCATTCGTACAAACAAGAAAAATGATTATTTCTTTACCGATTTTATGTCCCGGCGCACAAAAGATCAGGCAAAATCTTCCAAAAGAGGTCAAACTCGTCGGCATTCCAACATAAATCAGTAATTTTTTTGTTTAAGTTTTGCAAAAATGGGTTAATTGAATGAGTATTATTAAAAAGTTTTTCGCCACAGTGATTTTATTCCATATCTGTTTTTGAAATTTTTGATCCACCCATTGCTGGCACGAAAGTGGATGTGCATTGAAAAAGTTGGCCTTTACTTTCAGCATATCAGTCGTGATAGGTAAGTTCTTTGCTCGTTGTTTTGCAAACCATTTCATGAGTGCTTTTTCCATTTTTGGAAGTTTTGATGGTTTAAAAGTTTTCCTCTTTCCTGGGCCAGATTCAGCATGCGACACGAACTTCTTTATGGTGCCTTAATTTTTCTTAATACGAGTTATTGTTGATCTATGCACTTGAAAACTTTTGGCTAAGGAATTGACAGAATATCCTGCACTTAGTTTTTTTTTAAATGTCAACTTTCTCGTTTATTGTTAGCAATGTAAATTTTTTCCTTGCCATTATGTAACCGCACTACACAAAACGTCAATTAAAACTGATTCAAATCTTCCGGATCGCACATGCGTAAGAGTTACAACAATTCATCATCGAAAAAAAGGGACTTCACAGAAATGTATTTAAATATTTCTTTGTTGCAACAATCGAGGTGTTGCAAGTATAGAGATGTGCAAGAATCTGTAGGCACAAACAATTTTCACATAGTGCCCTTGAAAAAAAGGTGCGTGGAATCCCTACGCGCGGATGAAGTTATACTTCTTAGTGATATTCAGAAATGCATATCATTTTGTATGAAAGAAAACTAGAAAACTTAAATTCACATTTTATAAATTTATTATGCACATAAAATGAAGAATAAAGCAAAGTTAAATGAATGAATTTTGACTCAGAAAGTAGTTCCGTCTCTTCGTTGCGGAAGAGAATATGCAGCGTAATCATCTCTCTTTTGTTCTTCGCCAATTTGGCTGCCGGATTGACTTGTGAAGATCAATTTTTTGCTGGTGACATATTCATATGTGTACGCATATGTATGTTTGTATGCTTGTGATTTATTTGTTCAGCAATGTATGCAAATATATGTACATATAAGTATATATGAATGTATGAACATGCAAGTCAATGCGCGCTCATGCGTATACATACACTCATATGAGCATGTGCAGATACACAAGATAGGATAGAAGATGTATGCCTTTTAACATCGTTTACTATACAAATAAATATTTTTCTTACTAATAGAAATTAAAATAAAGAAAAATATTTATTTTTATAGTATACGATGTTAAAAGCAAAAAATTAAAAATTTATTCTGTCGGGATTCGAACCTGGGACCTGTGTTAGCATCTTGACCTTCCAAGCGCTTACCACCAACACCACCATTGACAATTAGGTTGCGCTGACTTAAGTATGATGTGGTTATGAATGCAAGAAACATACGATGGTTCTAATAATTTTGTTTAGGTATAGAAATATACATACTTTGTAGAACATTTGCTTTCGCAATAAATTTATCACAGCAATATACATATACATAATATGTATATACATATACATAATATTGCTGTGATAAATTTAATTTCTATTAGTAAGAAAAATATTAATTTGTATAGTATACGATGTTAAAAGCAAAAAATTAAAAATTTATTCTGTCGGGATTCGAACCTGGGACCTGTGTTAGCATCTTGACCTTCCAAGCGCTTACCACCAACACCACCAATTAGGTTGCGCTGACTTAAGTATGATTTGGTTATGAATGCAAGAAACATACGATGGTTCTAATAATTTTGTTTAAGTATAGAAATATACATACTTTGTAGAACATTTGCTTTCGCAATAAATTTATCACAGCAATACATATGCATAATATGTATATACATATACATAACATTGCTGTGATGCCCTGAGAAGTATAGTCTTAATAAATTTATTATTAATTTTTTGCTTACTAATAGAAATTAAATTTATGACAGCAATATTATGTATATGTTTATGTACATTGCTGTGATAAATTTATTTTCTATTAGTAAGAAAAAAATATTTATTAGTATTGATTTCCAAAAGCACAGAAATGATTCTGTGAATTTATTCATTAAAATCGCCACTCAGAAGTCGTTTTATCCCTTGTAAGCGAGCGATTTTCTTAAATCTCACGCTCCCAGATAAAACGATATACCTCGTCCTCGTGGGTCAATTTCAAAAACCACAGAAATGATTCTGTGTGATTCTGAAAGGCCAACGCAGAGTATTTCAATTAAAAGTCACACAAAATAGTTGAGAATTCGCAGAAAGGCAAACGAAAGAAAAAGAACTATAACTTCAATAATGCACAAGCATACAAACATACATATGCGCACACATGTGAATATGTCACCAACCAAAAATTGAAACATTGTTCTACAAAAACAACAACAGCATAAGCATGGCAACATTGTGTTGTGTTGTTGTGTCGGCCGAGCTGTGCCGAAAGAAACGAACAAACGATCGCCGATTGTCACCGCTTCGCTTGCTGCTCGCACATCTTCGCAGACAAGGTTGCGTTACATTCATATGGATGGAGCGAGGTTGCGCAACTTTGCGTTACTTTTATATGGAAGGTTGCGCAACCAGAATCTATCGCAACCTTTTCCGGCGTCGTATAAGAAGTATAACTTCAAAAAGATAACATAGATGAAACAAAAATTCAACCTTTCATTGAAAAAAGTTTCATGGATGTTGTCGGAGTACTCGAGGTTGTGTTTGCCGGTGTACCAAATAAAATACATAAAGTTATTCGATTTCGATATCAATTCAAATTTGTATATTTAAGGATATAGCGAATAAGTGTGATATAAAATGTGAGAGTTAATTGTATATACATATGTACAATTGTGTGGTTATATGTGAGTGAGTACAATTACGTGTTTTTAATAATATTAATATAAATTTGAAATACAATAACAATGTATAACCTGATGTGATTAAATTTTCTCACGTTGATGAGCTGATGCTGCTGCTGTTATTGTTGTTGTTTTAGCTGCTGATGCTACTGTAGGGTTTTGCGCTTGTATGTCAGTCCGCTCTGATATTTCTTTTTATTGTGTCTTTCTGCTTTTTTTTGGTTCTCCGTCGTTATGTTGACGCTGTTAAATGTTTTCTGCATTGTCCTCTAATTCGTATTTAGACGAGTTAGGAGGACAGTGCAGGGATGTGTTCATTTGGTATGAACATCCCGTCATTTGGTATGAACATCCCGTCCACCTTACAGGGTCTGCGAATAAAAAAATTTTTAGATCTATTTTGATTTGGGTTAATGAGTATTGGTATAAATGGGTTTAGTGTACACTTTGGGTTTAAATCATACAAGCACCGTTTAAGGTCCAACCGAGTGCGGTCTTTTGTGCGATCACGGTGATGTTGTCGGGGTTGAATAATCAAGATCTCATTAATCGTGGGTATACGTCTGCTCCCGGTTCCAGCATGATTTTGTCGTTCTTGAAAAATGTAGTGGTCGAGCCTCTTAATGAATTTGCCACTTAAGTCACGATTATAGGGTCTTGTCGTTAAATCGTGCGTTATAAGGCAGTTAACTTCGACCAATCAGTTGATTGATTGATTGAAAGATGAGGAATGCACCGCGACCTTTCGTCTATTGTGCCCTCTCCTGACTCACATTGACTCACTTAGCAGCAGCGCATGAATGAAATCCAAAGCTTACCGGGTGCTAGTGAGGCAATGTACTCCCTATCCGGAAATATCGATCCAAGGGCCTAAATCCTGCGTCTAAAGACTGCTGTGCAGTCGATTAGCAGGTGCTCCGGGGTTTCAGGCTCCCTATCACAGAACCGGCAGCTTGCACAAGAGGATAGGCCCATGCTATGCAGATGCCTATTCAGTTTGCAGTGGCCAGTGTACCATGCGACCAGTAACCTGAGTTTGTTCCTGGGGAGGTTTATCACACCTTTGAACCTTCTCAAGTTGCAACCTCCCATTAGCAGCTTGCATGTCTCATACCGTGAGTTTGAAGCCAATGCTCCTCCCTGCCCACTGCTTCTTTCTTGCGGAGCAGCTCTTTTATGGTATGGGGACCCACCCCCATAAAGGGTTCGGGTCCTACCATCTTGGACCGGAGCGGGCGAGCTCGTCAGCCAGTTCGTTGCCGGCTATACCTCTGTGACCATGCACCCGGATTAGGTGTACCTGGTTCTGTTCTGCAAGGCTGTTCAGCCTTTCCCTGCACTAGTAGCAATTTGATCTCGTAAGACGAGATCGCCTTTAGCGCCGCTTGACTATCGCTGAGAATGGCTATTCGCTCATTGCGATAGTTGCGATGGAGGTTTATATCTATACACCCGGTTATGGCAAAAACTTCTGCCTGAAAAATGCTCGGGAACTCTTCCATGGGTATGGAGAGCTTAGTGCGTGGGCCCACAATCCCTGCGCCGATTCCCTCCGACATTTTCGAGCCATCGGTGTACCACCTTAACGTGCTATTCCTCAGCATCAGTTCGAGGTTGGAATTATTCCATTCGACTTTACTGCCAAGGGTGACCTTAAATCTTTTCCTGAAGTTAACCGTTTTTGTAGGGTTGTCCCTCGGGAGGAGGGCCAATGGTATGCGGCCACTTATCTTTTCCATCCTCCGGGACGAGACTACCTTGCCTTTTACACACCCTTCTGCCGTTATTTGCAGAAGTGTGTGCTTGGCTACCTGACCGATAACCAAATGAAGCGGTGTCAGTTCAAGCAGAACCTCAAGTGCCGCAGTTGGACAGGTGTGTATTGCACCCGTCATGCAGACACAGGCTAGACGCTGTAGCTCCAACAGTTTGGTCTTAACCAAGTTTGCGACGCTATTGAGGCCCATGCCACCGCCCCATATGTGATTATCGGTCGCACTATCGTGGCGTACAACCACCTAACGATCCTTGGCTTACAGCCCCAGGACTTTCCCGCCAGTCGATTCCACACCATTAAAGCATTTGTCGCTTTGACCACGGTCAGGTTTACATACTGTTTCCATCGCAAAGTGGAATCTAGTATCAAACCTAGGTATTTGACACTGTTGATCATCCCTATCTCACTGCCCCAAGTGAGGGATTCCTAACAGTGATCTGCAGTGAAGAGTTAAACACAACTTTGAGCCACTTGCGAAAAATTTAGTATGAAGCAAGCAAATTATTCACGGAATGAGTATAAGTGTGAATATTGCTCACTTACAATTAGGAGAGAGAGAGTTTTGGCTTGTGAGCTGCTTAGCTTGTATGAGGCATATATTCACAAGTGTTTGCTTATGAGCTCACAATACTTATGAATCTTTGCTTAAAATTCTCTGACATTCATGAATACAAAACACTTGTGAATATACGAAGAAGCTCAATTGTGCGCAAGCCACTTGAGCCACTTGAGCCGTAACGCTACGAACCAAAGGCTAAGAAATCCATTACGAAATTAGTAAGAGATACTATTATATTATTGTATAACAACAAGGATTTTGTAACTGGTTCTAATAATGACTAGATATAATGAAATAAAAAACTGGATTTTCATATTTTGTGTTAATTTTCTCTATTATTAAAAAAATCACATATATGTACATACATACATACTTACATTATTACGTTATCACTATAATATTACATTTTATTTTATAAAATCATAATTCAGTTCTTTTCAATGTAATTAAAATTAAAAATAAAAATCGCGTCAGTTTAATGGTATAAAAATTACATGAATTATTATCAAAAAACAAAATAACAAACTACAGTTAATTTCGGTAAAAAATAAAAATAATAAGCATAAAATTTACTTCAAGATTTATGTACATACATAAGATTCAACTCCAAAGATACAAGTATATATTATTAGTATAGCTTCTAAATATATGTACATTAAGATTGAGGTATTGCACAAAATTACTTCTCAATATCATTGTATATTTTTGTTTTTTAAATTTCTAAGGTCTTATTGCCATATTAGTTAGTCTTAAATATAGAATTCTGGAATATTATATTATCTACGGTTTTGGGTGCAAGTCGATTTCTTTTATCAGTTATTAAATTGCCTGCCAAGGAAAATACACATTCAGGCGCCGCACTATTTGCAGGTACAGTAGAAACTTGTTTATCCGGCCCTCAGTTATACGGATTCGCGATTATCCGGACTACCAATCGCGACCAATTTATATGTACCTACGTAGAAATTATGGAATCATGAACGTGTCGGAACTTGCATATTCCGCTCGCGCAGTGTGGGGTCGCTGCCGCTGCCCCGCGCGTTTCATTATTGTTTTAGTTCATTTGCAATTGTGACTCCGCTCTGACGTGCATGTCACGTCTACATATTTAAACCTGCCAAAGCGTAAAAGACAATTTAACGACGCTATATGATTTTATGTAAAACGTCAGCTAAAATAGGGTTGCAATTATATTTTTCCATGACATTGCACGCAAATATACATGGTTTTTGGTCTGACATATTTTACAGCCCTTGCAAATAATTTTCTGCGTGTGTTTGTTGTTGTGCCGGTGCACCGAGAGGAAATATATGCAATTCTTGCACCGTGCAAGGGGTTTGCAAGAGCGAGAGAATACCCCTAGAGTGATACTGTGAGTCTACTACAACTGAAACGAATTCGTGATAAAGCAGCAATGAAGAGAAAAAGTTGCTTACGTCAAATGACAATTACCAAATATTTTAAACCAAATTAAATTTATTACCTACCTACTTATCATGAAATAACCAAATGCAAATTACCAAATACATATTGTAGACAAATTATTCGTACATACGTACTTAAATATTTTATTGTATTTCATGATTAATGCTGCAGTTTAGTATTACGTATGTAGTATAATCTAAGAAAATATGTACATACATGTAGGATGAGAAATAAGGGCAGTGTGGCAACCACTGATCCAAATGTCAAATAGTGGATGACATTTGTGGATTAGGTAGAAGATGTGGGCGGTAAGGCTAGCGTCCATCATAGCATAAGTAATATAATGCAGTCCCGATTACAACGCCGTTGAGTGAAGAAGTGCCTAGCCTCACTAAAGGTCATCAAGTTCAGTTAAAAGACAATTTAAGTACAGTGTAGAGTAAATTTCAATATTCGAGTTGAATTATATCAAGTATAGAGTATAAAGTGAAATTGTATTAGCGTAAAATACTATATAAGTACAATTCCTAAATAGGGAAAAACAGTGGATTCAATAAACAAATGTCGAAAATAAGTGTGTCGTATTTCTTTTTTTTTTAAATTCTACAAATTGGGGGCTCGTCCGGGATCGCCCGTATGCGATTACCCCGGGAAAAGTGTACAGAACAGTGAGTGCCTGTGGTTGTTACTTTTGGTCGCACAAAGCGTTTTAAAAACTAAAAGAAATATTTTCTCTATGAGTGAAACTTTCGGTACATACATTAAGCAAAGACAGTGAACTATTAATTTCGTTTAATCCACGTGAAAGTGCTCGGTCAAATATATTGCTAATTAAAGTAAAAAGTGCTGCAGTAATCACAGGCTATAAGGCGGCAGAACTGCAAAGTATCGTGTTCGTCGTTCTAGTATCAGAGAGCAGAATACAGTTGAATAAGTGCCGGAATCTGTAAAAGTTCAACGAAAGTGGTGGCACATAAAGACCACCGAGGTACTGTACCTGTACCGCCAGTCCAAGGAGCGTTAGAGCGTTAGGCGATTCCGTTAGAACGCCAATGACTAACGGCTCGATCACAGTAATAGCAGTACGGCTACTTGGTGAAACATTTGCACCAATAAGAAGACGGCATCGGCGACAGTGTGGAATCGGAACACACGAAGCAAGCGGTAGCGGTATATAAGTATATACAGCGGGGCAAATAAGCACACGTATACTTTGAATAAGCAGACAGCGGCAGCGACGAGTGTGTAAGTGCGCAGCAAACACCAAGCGCATCAGCAGACACGAGAGCAGAGATATACAACGGTGGTTCAGCGGCGGCGGCGTCGGCATTCACGGCAACAGAGGTTAACGGATGTTGAATGTGACGCGGAGTAGCGGGCGTAGCAGAGAGTGAGCGGCGGGAGCAGAACAAATAAGATAAGGCTTTGAATATTGTAGTAGTTAGAAGTATAAACACACATACATACATATATCGATATATCCAGTAAAGTATTTAGAAGTAGTACAACATCAACTGTATTATTTAAACGCTATTGTATTCTTTTGTATTTAATGTATGTGTGTATTGTAGTAAGACGATACAATTACGTATAGGTGTAAGAAGTAGCAGTGTTTTGAATTCCTATCAGTTTATAATTACATACATACGTTTATAAAATTCACTTTGTAAGATGGATGCAGCCACAATAAAGGGTATGACCGTGGACATGTTGAGGGAAAAACTTAGAGAGTTAAATTTAAGTACAGCCGGTAGGAAGAAGGACTTACAGTTAAGACTGTTACAACACATGGTTTTTGGAGACGAAGTGGATAAGGGGGGAAGTGATAATGAGTCAGCAAATTCATTATACACTACCGAGGATAAAAGTGTAGGTAGGGTGCTATTTACGTTGCGCGATGTCGAAGATAGCATATCCAGTTTTTATGGAGACGGTACTTATAACGTGTACCACTGGGTTGATGAGTTCAACGAAGTTGCTGAAACAGTAGGGTGGGACGATTTACAGAAGTTCATATATGGAAAGCAGTTGCTGAGGGGAGCAGCCAAGCTATTTGTTCGAGGAACGGGAGGGATCAGGAATTGGAATAGTTTGAAAACCGCGTTGGTGGAGGAGTTCGGAGAAAAGTTGAGTGCCGCAGAGGTACATCGTATGTGGAGGAATAGGCGTAAGCAACCTAAAGAAAGTCTGCAGGAATACTTGTACTCTATCATCGAAAGTGGTAAGCCAATATCACTCGATGAAAAGAGTATAATCGAGTATTTCGTGGAAGGTATACCGGATAGTCGAGAGAATAAAAGTATGTTGTATCAAACGCACAGTGTGAAGGAATTGAAGGAGCAAATCCGCGTATATGAGAGAATTAAGGGTGCGTCCGTCGCGAGTCGTAGAGCTTTTCCCCAGTCGTCAAACGCAAGTAGAGGTACTGAAGATCAGGTTAGGAGGAGGTGCTACCGTTGTAATCAGGAAGGTCATCTAGCTAGAGATTGCTCACGCGGTGAAGCAAACAACGTAACTTGTTTTAAATGCAAGGGAAAGGGCCATTATGCCCACAATTGCAAGGGCGCACAACCAGGTAGTGTGGCGAAAAATGAACGGATTAACGCAGTCGGTGGTGAGAAAGGCGAGTACATTTTCGTGAACGCGGTGATAAAAGGGATCACGTTTAGCGCGTTGGTGGATACGGGATGCTTCACGAGTATATTGAGGTACGATACGTTTAGGAAGCTAGGAGGAATTGCTCTCAGGAAGGAGAAACAACGGCTGTATGGAATAGGAAAGGGCGAGATTACAACGATGGGTAACCTTATAGCAGAGATCTCCGTGGAAGGCGTGACTATGGAAGTCAAGTTCGAGGTAGTAAGAGTGCAAGATATACCCTACGCGGCAATCTTGGGAAACAGTATACTTAAAGAAGTGGATTTGGTGTTTAGCAAAGGCAGAGTGGTGTTTAGAAAACCCAATAAGGGTGGAGTAATGTCGGTTGACACGGGTGCCAATGAGTTGGCGGTTAAAAGTAAAGATATTCAAGGAGGCGATGAAACTGAAATCTCAGCGAGTGAGAGGGTTTCTGCCGTGCAAGTGTGCGAAGATGAGGTGAGTCCGGAAGTGCCGGGAAAAGAGGTTGAAAGTAAATGTGTTCAGGTGGGCGATGAAACTGAAATCTCAGCGAGTGAGAGGGTTTCTGCCGTGCAAGTGTGCGAATTTAAGGTTAGTTCGGAAGAACGAGGAAAAGAGGTCGATGTAAACGAAAAGGACAAGGTATGTCGTGGCAAAGGATGCAATGATAAGAGTGGATCTAAGTTTTTAGGTGGACAAGAGATGCAAAGGGATGATGAATCGGCTAAGGTAGACTTGTCACATTTTGAAGATTCTGACGCAGCGTTCGTCCAAACGTCGATAAATAAATATCAGCTTCAGAAACCGATGAATGTGCCAGTTCAAGTGAAGTTAATTTTGGCAGATGGGAAACCAGTGTATCAACGACCTCGTCGAGTGTCGTATGAAGATCAAAGATACGTAAATGATCAAGTTGGGAAAAGGATTAGAGATAGGATGGTTCCAAGTAGCACGACGGAGTACAATGGTGCAGTCGAGCATAGATCCGGAACGCGGATGAGACATGTAAACGCATTAAGTCGCGTACACTGTCTAATGGTTGAAGACTCGTTAAAGTTTAGATTGAAGGAAGCTCATTGGCAAGACGACTGGATTAGAGCAGTAAGGAAAGCGTTAGAGAATGGACCCTACGAGAGGTGTTACATAAGAAATGAGTTAGTACATTACGATCCCTCCAAGGAGTTGTTAGTTGTATCCGCGGGCATGGAAGAGGTAGTAGATAGATTGGAGAGACAGGCGTCGATTTTTGGGAACCCGAGGCGGAGTATTACAGATAGGGGGGCTGCCTTTACGGCAAATGCTTTCAAAGATTATTGTAACCAGGAAGGCATACAACACTTGCTGATTGCGATGGGGGTTCCTCGCGGCAACGGTCAGTTGGAACGAGTGCATCGTATAGTTATTCCAATGCTCGCGAAAATGTGTCAGAACACTTCAACTCAGTGGTACCGTCAAGTGCCAAAAGTTCAACAAATCATGAATAAAACCTATCCGCGGAGTACGGGGATAGCACCCTTCAAAATACTTACAGGTTTAAGTATGCGCACATCAGATAGTGAAGAATTACAAACTATGCTAGACGGAATAGAGGTGGAAGAGTTAAATACTCAGCGCGACTTAGTAAGACAGGAGGCAAAAGAAAACATAAAGCGAATTGAGGAAGAGAACGTTAGAACATTCAACAAGAATAGAACGGGAAATTTTAGATACGGAGTTAACGAAGCAGTCGCCATTAAAAGAACACAGTTCGGGGTTGGCATGAGATTGAGGCCGAAATATCTCGGGCCATACAAAATAGTCGCACAATTACCACACGGAAGATACGAAGTATAGAAAATAGGAATCCACGAAGGACCTAACAAGACCATTACCGTTGCAGAAAATATTAAGAAATGGGGTTAGGTATTCGAGGGCGAATAGCTTGTCAGGACGGCCGATTGTAGGATGAGAAATAAGGGCAGTGTGGCAACCACTGATCCAAATGTCAAATAGTGGATGACATTTGTGGATTAGGTAGAAGATGTGGGCGGTAAGGCTAGCGTCCATCATAGCATAAGTGATATAATGCAGTCCCGATTACAACGCCGTTGAGTGAAGAAGTGCCTAGCCTCACTAAAGGTCATCAAGTTCAGTTAAAAGACAATTTAAGTACAGTGTAGAGTAAATTTCAATATTCGAGTTGAATTATATCAAGTACAGAGTATAAAGTGAAATTGTATTAGCGTAAAATACTATATAAGTACAATTCCTAAATAGGGAAAAACAGTGGATTCAATAAACAAATGTCGAAAATAAGTGTGTCGTATTTCTTTTTTTTTTAAATTCTACATACATACATAAGTAAGTGTTCATTTCTTAATACATTGATTTTCGTAGCAGGATATGAATATCTATTTCTTTTTCTTCATACATTCGATTATCCGGATTTTCGATTATCCGAATGCCTATCGACAACAATTAGTCCGGTTAATCGAGTTTCTACTGTATAGTTATTATTTTAAGTGCTAGTTTTGATATGCGTGAAAAGTTAGATTTATGTCATCTACCTAAGCTCTGCTTTTTCTAGAATGTAAGATGCAACTTTGCATCTAGGCATAAGAAATATTTGAATAAAAGGATAAGAAACAAAGAAGTTTCAGTTTTGTAGTTTTTACGAAGTCACTAGAATCACGGGTTTCGTTCCTTTTAAAACCCTCCGCGTAGGTATAAACTTCAGGGAATGATCTACCTAAGCTCTCCAATTTCTGGAATGTAAGATAAAGCTTAAGAAAATAATTGAATAAAAGGGTAAGAAATAAAGAAGTTTCAGTTTTTTAGTCACTACAATCGCTCGTTTCGTTCCTTTTAAGCCCCTCCGCGTAAGTATAAAATACATTTTGAATAGGCACGGAATTTGTGAATGTATTCATGAATAAACAGTGAGACACTTATTAGTGAATGTATTCATGAGCCTTTCAACTCATCTAATGGTATGCAACGTTATAGCTAAAGGGTTGCAAGAATTAATTCACGCTATGAATGCAACAGAGAATTTATGAATTCATCTCATAACTCGAGTTAAGCGCCGACGCTGAGTTGGAATTATGTGAATGCAGATACAGAGAAGACATTGTGAGTTGCTGTTTATCGCTAGCAGGTAGACTCAGCTCATTCATCTCATAAACAAACCAAACTCACACTCATATCATCAACCAGCAGTGAATGCAAAGCGTTAGCGTTCGCTTAGTAGTGGAATAGTGTGTGATCGTCACTTATTGTTATGTGAATTCATTGTTTCTCTCATTCTTTTAACAGAACAGTGTGCACCCATAGTGTTCAGCTAAGCAAGCAAATAAGAAGATAAACGGAAGGGTTTTCCACACAACATGATTGCCTGCATTGTACTGACCGTAGACGCTTAACCGAGACAGTTTATTAAATATTTAAATTCGTCATTTGTTTTGTGTATAGGGAGATAAAAGGGGGTAAAATAGTTTTGTCAGATTTTTATTTTAATATTTCGTATTTTTCATCAAAAATAATGGATGTAAGTAATTGACCGCGAAATTCAGTGGAATTGTTTGCTAATATTTGCCATGTAGTAATACAATTTACACCTGTGTCTCTGTTTACGTATGTTTTTTGGTTTTCCCTAATGTTTTTTTTACGATTTATCGACAGTTTATCAGCATAATACATAGGTATATTTACACATGAGTTAATTGGACTGGAAATGAATGCGAATGTAACTAATAAAAATGTGATACTTTTGAACTAAAAGTTGTATGTATTTTGTGATTTAAAAAGAGTTTTTTTTTCAATTGTTCCAAAGGACAGGTTTTAGTTCTAAAATATTTTTATTTTTTATAATACTTTGTTAAATTTATTAATGCCTAAATAAACTTCACGAAAATTGCAATAAAATTTAATATTGGTGGCTAGATGAGTTAGCTTTTCCCTCTGTACGCCCGACACTGAACAACCACACGACAACACACCACACTAACGCGATCCACATGTGAAGACACCACACATCCAGACATCCCACATGAAGACACCACACACTACTACACATGAATATATATCACACATACGAACATCACACCACAACTCTACACTACCCAACAATCAAAACCGACCGTTCGAGAGGACGACCTTCCCTTTTTTACAACGATCTCGCACCGAGCGAACGTGTCACGCAGCGTCAGTTTCCTAAATACCGATTTCGAAGTGCAGTGAATCCAACGATCCGAACAGTGTCTTTAATAAAACAAAACAAACTCAAGCATTAAACTAAACATTAAATTAAACAAAAGGAAACCAAACTGTGTTTATTTTTGCCGGTGAGTTAGCAAGTGCCGAGGTAAGTGGTGGCTAGCAATAGCGATAGAAACATTGGTCCTTCGAGCCATAGTGAGAGGCACTATGGAAAAATAGAAAAGTGAAGAAAGTGAAAAAAAAAACGTATTAACGAAAACAAAAATTGTGCAGTGAAGTGCGGGTGAACTAGCTTGGAAAAACAAAAACAAAAATCTAAGCAAAACTAAAAGAAAAAAAAAATTGTGCGGTGAAGTGAACTAGCTTGGAAAAACAAAAACAAAAATCTAAGCAAAACTAAAAAAAAAAAAATTGTGCGGTGAGAAGAGTGCAGTTAAAACGGAAAAAAAGTGAAAACTCAACAGTGCAGTGAACACATAAGAGTGCAGTGCAGTGGCAACATTCATATACATGCATATGTACATATATACAGAATAAAACATTTTCTCTCCAAAAAAAAAAAAAAAAACAAAAAAAAAACCCTAATACATACATATACATAATGAAAAGAGCGGGCGCGAAATAAAGAAATAAATTACATAGCGGGCGCGAAGCCGGTTCTAACAACAAAAAAATACATACATAAATAACTACCAAAAACGGGCGCGAAGTAAAAACAGGAAAAAAACCCACACATCATCATCTCACCAAAATTCACCGCAACAAAAGGACTGGGAGAAGAGGCCACAAACGCACACACTGGGAGGAAAACCCACAAACGCACACACATAAAAGACCACATACATACGATCAAACTGTCCCCAAAACCCCTGGCGGAAATACAAGTGAGTTGGTTGTATCGTTCCCATCATTATTTCTATTGTATATACATATGTATGGTTTTTAATAAAAAAAAAAAGGCCAAAAATTTAAAACAGATAAATTTGCGTTTCTAACCATCCGTTAGAATAAAAAAAAAAAAAAAAACGGTTGCCAAACTGTTTTAGTATTCGGTTATTTCCCGGTAAAAACCGAAATACCGCTAAGAAACAAAACAGTTTGGTAATACGAATAATAAATAATTGATTACCGCTAAGTGCTTACAGTCGTGTGAAAACACAAAATTATTTCTACAACAAAAAATTTTTTCAAGTATTTACTTGCACCAATTTCCAGCGGTACCCCTTATACTTAATCAAGTATAAGCAGGACTGCTTAAAATAAGCCAAGGCAAATCACACACAGACAATAGAGAGGAATTGAAAACCATACATACATATGTATAAATAAAACTTTACATACATACATATATTCGATATAATTATATTTATATAAATTACAAAGAGTAAATTTACTCTTTTCCATATAACAGTCGTAAAAACATATACGAGAAAACGATACATATATTTCATATATTTACTTATATACATAAACATCTACCCACGTTAAGTGTCCGATAATTCTCTTTTCGCGGTTTATCCGTAAGGCGAATATACATTCATATGTACACGCGTACCTGTGTACGAGTATATACGGTCGCATTATAAATACGTATATATATACATACGCTGAAACGCATATGGTAAAATTATACCCCGGGTACAACTTGAACAAAATACAATTTGTTTTTCATTTAAATCATCAACAATTAATATTGATCGCAACATCAGTACGTTTTTAAGCGGCGGAAAATTTATCATAATAATATAATCCAAAATTTGTACGATCGTGTATCGTCACATATGTAAACACGCATATTATTTCAAAGACCACATTGGCATATATCCCGCAATACCCCTTGGTTTATGATTAACAAAACCAAGCAGGATTGCGTATACAACATATTCAAAGCCCACATTGGCACATATCACACAATACCCCTTGGTTTTTAATCAACAAAAACAAGCAGGATTGTGCAAAACATAATAAAGCGTAATACATATGTACATACATGCATATGTACAAAGTGCAGTGATCTCTAAAACGAGCTCTCATTTGCACATAATAAAATAAAATAACCATAAATATATATACGTACATATACAAATATATACAACAAAAAAATTATTTGTTTTTGCGGTTAACATCAAATAATTAAATAAAATTAAATCGAAATTAAATAAAGTGCATAATTCGAAACAAAAAAAAAACTCTTATTTACCTTAAAAGAGTTTTATACAAAATCACGATTATACGCGGTTATTAAAAGCGTTCCGGTTTACTAATTTAATTAAAAACTCTCATTCACGTAGAAGAGTTCTCGTCTGAACATTACATCTACACACTTATACATATACGCAATCTGTGGTGAGATCCAATTCAATAATTTCAACATATAATTTATTTATCGGTTTATCGATTCAAGAAAATTCTGAATCGGCGCTAGAAATAAAAAGCCAAACAATTGAAAATTTTTGGACACGTCTCCAGGCTGCATATGACGCAATTGTAGATACTGACGATTCAGATCTACCAGAAAACTTTAAATCTTCTGCTTACGCCAAATTTGAAAACTGCTTAGACCAGTATGAAGACATAAAAATTATGATCGCAGATCAGCTAAAGTTAATTAAAGCAGTTGCACCTACTCCACCTCCGAGAGTAGAGCTGCCACACATTCAAAATCAAGAGGCAAGTTCGGGTATCCACCTCAAGGTGCCCGCATGTGATACTGAAATTTTCCATGGTGGTTATGAACAATGGCCGTCCTTCCGGGACATGTTCACAGCTGTTTACATAAACCATCCGAAATTATCAAATGCTCAAAAGTTGTATCACCTCAGATACAAAACAAAAGGTCAAGCAGGCGTCATCGTAAAACAGTTCGCATTAAATGACGACAATTTCCATTTGGCTTGGGAAGCTCTGAGATCAAGGTACGAAAATGAACGAATACTGGTAGATAATCAAATAACGATATTAATGAACTTGCCCAAAATTCAAAAGGAAACAAGTGAAGAATATATGAAACTTCAATCCACTGTTTCCAACTGTTTGTCGGTTTTAGCGACACAAAATATTCCTACAGACAATTGGGACCCAATTCTGATAAATATATGCACCGCCGCATTATCAGAAAAATCGTTATTGCTATGGGAACAATCTCTCTCATCAAGGAAAAAATGCCCCACGTGGCAGCAAATGCAAGATTTCCTAACTACCCAGTATGAAATCGCAGAAAGAATTGATAAAAAGATAATTAAACCAAAAGGTATTTCCCATGACCTTAATAGAAGCTTCCAAAGATCCCAAGCCAGTAGCAACAACAATTCAAATAGAAGCTTCTTCAAAAATCAAACGTTCACATCTGAACAATACAAACAAACGTCATGCGAATTGTGCACAGGGGGACATAAACTTAAATCTTGCGAGAAATTTAAGAAACTAAATATAGTTGACCGAAACAATTTTGTAAAGTCAAAAAGACTTTGCACAAACTGCTTATCACATGCACACATGCTTAAAGATTGTGAAAGCAAATTTAATTGCGTTTATTGCCATAAACGACATCATTCGATGTTACACATTACCAATTTTTCCAGCTCACCCCCAAACAGCGCAAACATAAAAAGAGCAACAGGTTTAGTTGCAACAACGAATTCCGAAAACAGCCAAGAAGCACCATGCTGCTCAAAGGCGTTGAAAACCCAAACGCTACATAGCGAAAACAACAGTAGAGTACTACTACCTACAGCAGTCGTCTCCATCGAACACCGAGGAGAGCTGTTTAAACTCAGGGCCTTAATAGACCAAGGATCACAACGATCATTTATTGCGTCTAGGGCACAAAATAGGCTACAACTGCCTACGAAATTATCCAATTTTTAAATTACGGGAATGGGCGGAAGAGTAGTTCAAAACTCCAATAAAATTTGCCCCATTACTCTAGTTTCCCCCCAAGCGGATAAGCGCATTCAAGCAGAAGCTATTGTCTTACCGCAATTAACAAACATGCTTCCAAGCTATCATATAAATAGCAAGCATTGGCAAAAGGTTTCACACCTTAAGTTAGCAGACCCCAACTGCAACACTCCCGCTCAAATAGATCTCCTATTAGGCAGCGATCTCATACCACAGAAAATACTCGAAGGTATTGAGAAAATTACCAAAACACTTCTGGCGCAAAATACCATTTTCGGATGGGTCCTAAGTGGACTAGTTGCGGAACCAGTTGCCACGATGACAACTCAAGTTGAGGAAATCTCCAACGAATACCTCAATTCGCAATTAAGAAAATTTTGGGAGTTAGAAGAACTCCCCCCCGTATCAATCACAACCCCTGAAGATCGGTATTGTGAGGATTTTTATAAAACCACAACTACTCGATCAGAAGATGGCCGGTACGTCGTACGACTACCACTAAAGCCAGAATTTCCCCGCACGCTTGCCTTAGGTCATTCCCGCACCGCTGCTATTCAACAGTTTTTAAGTATGGAAAAAAACCTACTTAAAAAAGGCGAGCTTAAACCAGAATATGATAGGGTCGTAGAAGAATACCTCCTTTTAGATCATATGGAGGAAGTCAGCGCTGGCGAAAAAATAATACAAAGTAAATACTACTCGTTTTATTTGCCACATCATGCAGTAGTAAAGCCAGACAAAAAAAACACAAAGGTAAGAGTTGTCTTCAATGCGTCAAAATCCACTAGCTCGGGGAATTCCCTAAACGATATCCTGTTTACGGGACCCACGCTTCAGCCAGACCTAATGCTGATTATCTTAAATTGGCGTATCTTCAAATACGTCTTCAACGGGGACGTCGAGAAAATGTATAGACAAATAGTCGTACATAAAGACGATCAAGATTTTCAAAGAATTATTTTCAGAAAATCCCCCACTAGTCCACTACGCGACTTTAAGTTAAAAACAGTAACCTTTGGCGTTAACTGTGCCCCATACTTAGCCATTCGAACACTGCACGAATTGGCAGAAAACACCAAGTCAGAATTTCCTCTGGCAACCGAGATGTTAAAAACGCAAACGTATGTTGACGACATTTTGTCTGGAAGTCACAGTCTTCCACAAGCATACGAATCCTTATCACAGGTTATAAGAGCCCTCAAAACCGCAGGGTTTCCAGTGAAAAAGATTACTGCTAATCATCCCGATATAGTAAAAAATATACCGAAAGAAAACTTGTTGGATACTAATTTCCTTAAATTCGAAAAGGAAAGTACAACAAAGACTCTGGGGATTCAATGGAATGCGATATCTGACCAGTTTTCATACACTACCGAGTCAATATCTGCAGTATCCGCCATTACAAAACGCCAAATTCTATCCTCTGTGGCAAAACTTTTCGACCTCGCAGGATGGCTTTCGCCAATTATGATACAAGCTAAAATCCTGATACAAGAATTATGGCTAGATGGGACCGATTGGGACGAACAAGTAAAACCACTTCGTTTAGAAAAGTGGTCACAGTTCGCGAGCAATCTAAACGATATCTCACAGATACAAATCCCACGGTGGGTAAACTACTCCTCCGAACACAAAGTCGAATTACACGGCTTCTGTGACGCCTCTGAGAAGGCATACTGTGCCACTTTATATGTGCGCACACAAAGCGATAACGCGACCACAAGCCACTTATTAGTAGCTAAAGTTAAGGTGGCTCCTCTAAAAACGCTAAGTCTACCTCGACTTGAGTTCTGTGGCGCCCTACTACTCGCAAAATTGGTTTCCATGGTGCAGACCCACTTAAACCTTAAGAAATAGAGATTGCATCTCTGGTCCGATTCTGAAATCGTTCTAGCCTGGTTGGAAAAACCACCACACGCATGGAAAACGTACATTTCTAATCGTACGTCATAAATACTTGACCTAGTGGGATCAGCCACTTGGCGACACGTAGCCAGTGCTGACAATCCTGCCGATTTAGGTACAAGAGGGTGCAAGCCGCTGCACCTCGCCACCACCACCCTCTGGTGGAATGGCCCCCGATGGTTATTAGAATCTCCCGATTCTTGGCCAAGATCGCCCATGCGCAATATAATTGCCCCAGAAAGTCGAAAAATCGACTGCTTTCACGCAACATTGGATGATAGTGACATCCTTGAGCGATTTTCATCGTTCCCTCGAGCCCTCCGAGTTATCGCCTACATGCTAAAGTTCATAGAGCGACTCAAAAATAAAATTAAGGGAATTCACCCAGACTCTAACCAATGCGATACATTGACGCACCTAGAACTACAAAAGGCAAAGGTCGCACTAATCGCATCCACTCAAATGCGCTACTTCAGCCGCGATATCTCATTATTAAGAGAATCAAAACCCATTGATAAAAGGAGTTCAATCTTGGTTCTTAACCCATTCTTGGACACGAAAGGTCTGCTTCGTGCGAATGGTAGGCTTGCTAACTCAAGCCTGACGTACAACGAACGCCACCCTCTAATTATAGCCACATTACTCCTCAATTATATCCACTTACTCATGCTTCACGCTGAACATCGCCTAATGCAGCATATAGTCCGTCAAGAGTTCTATATTCCCCGACTTAAGCCCCAAATAAAGAAATGCATTTTCATGTGCAAGATCTGCACGATGCACAAGCAGAAGTTACGAACTCAGATTATGGCAGCACTTCCACCGGAACGCTGCAACTTCGCTCTGCCTTTCACAATTACAGGTGTCGACTTTGCTGGGCCTTTTCAGATAAAGGCGTCCATGCTAAGGTCCCCCACTCTAATGAAAGGCTATGTGGCTGTCTTTGTCTGTTTTACGACAAAAGCAGTGCACCTAGAGCTGTGTTCGAATCTGACAAAGGAGGCTTTTCTCGCGGCATTCGCTCGCTTCGTCGGACGACGCGGCTTCCCATCTAAACTGATGAGCGATAATGGTAAAACCTTCATTGGAGCCCAAAGAGCCACTGAAAAGGAGTTTGTGGATTTTATCAAACAAGTCTCACCAGAGATTGTACAAAGGTATGCTCCCCAAGGTATTAACTGGCAATTTATCCCCCCAAGCGCTCCTCATATGGGTGGTTTATGGGAATCAGCAGTAAAAAGCTTTAAATCCCACTTCAAAAAAGTAGCTGGAAACTACAAATTTAATTATGAACAGTTCACCACACTGTTAGTGCGAATTGAAGCCGTTCTCAATTCACGGCCACTCACAACCCTCTCGCAAGATCCCTCTGACTTCACAGCCCTAACACCAGGGCATTTTCTCAAAGGAGCACCCATTCTGGCCACACCTGAGCCAGGCGTGGGGTCGCTATCCTTATTAAATCAATGGGAGAGAATCAAAATTCTCCATCACGATTTCAGCCGCCGATGGAAGGAAGAATATATAAAGGACCTTCATAAAAGGTACAGATGGAAGAGTCCAGAAAAGGCGCCAAAGCTTGGAGATTGTGTCATCATCCATGATGACTGTCTACCCCCTACAGAATGGCGGCTTGGCCGCATTGAAACCCTACACTACGGTTCCGACGGTCATGTACGAGTTGTTGATCTCCGCACTCAAAGCGGTATATTAACAAGACCGCTCGTGAAACTATGTTTTCTACCACACATTGACGAAACCGCAAATAAAGAAAAAACCGCCGATACTATCGTAACGCAAATCAAATAACCAAAACCCGACGTAATAAACCCGCAAATAAAAAAAACTCGCTTAAACTATTTCGAAACCTAATGCAATGGTCGATCTACGTGACGACCCTTTCATGCCACATAACGTGGCACGATCGCCATACACATTTTAATGACACACATTTTAACCACATTCCTCCTCCCACACAGATTACAATGGATGTGGATATGCCAGCAGTGCCAACGCCAACGGTGAGGTCAGCCATAACCGTGCCACGTCCTGGGGCAACTCCAGCGCCTCGAACTCCAGCGGCAACCGCCACTGCTACCGCTCATCGTAGTAGCACGCGACCACTACCACCGTCCTCAGCGTCCATAGCAGAACCTCAGCGCAGCCGATGTCCCCTATGTCGGCGCCCACACCGGCTACAACATTGTAGCATCTTCCGCAGCATGCAGCCCATGCAACGGCAGAAGGTTGCACAAGCTCACGGGCACTGCCTGAATTGCTTAGCAACGGTACACACCACCCAGGAGTGTACATCCATCACCCTATTCCAACTGTGCAATAGGCCGCACCATACCATGCTGCATCGCACCCCAAAACGACCCGTCGCGCGGCAGCTTGCCACGAACCGATCGCAGCAGCCAAGTCGGCATCGAAGGATAGTTGCCCCTCCATCGTCCAGAACAAGGCGAAATGAAGCATCCCCGCGGCGCCAGCAGCATCGTTCATCATACCGCCGCTCCACTGGCCTTAGCAGCGTTGTTGCCACGCTGCAGCAATTACAGCGTCTGCTAGGCTAATATTCGCCTAGGGGGGCCGGGATGGCTAGATGAGTTAGCTTTTCCCTCTGTACGCCCGACACTGAACAACCACACGACAACACACCACACTAACGCGATCCACATGTGAAGACACCACACATCCAGACATCCCACATGAAGACACCACACACTACTACACATGAATATATATCACACATACGAACATCACACCACAACTCTACACTACCCAACAATCAAAACCGACCGTTCGAGAGGACGACCTTCCCTTTTTTACAACGATCTCGCACCGAGCGAACGTGTCACGCAGCGTCAGTTTCCTAAATACCGATTTCGAAGTGCAGTGAATCCAACGATCCGAACAGTGTCTTTAATAAAACAAAACAAACTCAAGCATTAAACTAAACATTAAATTAAACAAAAGGAAACCAAACTGTGTTTATTTTTGCCGGTGAGTTAGCAAGTGCCGAGGTAAGTGGTGGCTAGCAATAGCGATAGAAACAATTGGAAACATTTTTTTATTCACATTCGTATGTAATTATCTATGCGTATTTACATACTTCTTTCTAGTCGTGCAACTACAATAACTCGAGTTAACAGTTGTTAATTCACACGAACATCATTCACTCATCCAACATCCTTCTTGCACAGAATTAATTCACACCAACAGAATGAAATGCTTTGGTAGATCAATTCTACAGAGAGTGGATCGTTACTTGTGAGAGTGCTATGAGTTGAGCGAACTCGTTGTTGTTCTCACTAATGAGACTCGGTCCTTATTTTACCCAAACATGAGAATTCATTTTTACGTTGTATGAGTGAGTGCGAGTTGAAATTTTTGGACAGTGACTGAAAGTTTGTTTTTTGCGTATTCATGCAGCCCTTTAGTTATAGCTCAAACAATTATATACAGAGAAGCAAGCCAAGCCAAGTGTGAGCGATAAGTGATTGTGAGACATATTCACACTCATTATTGTGTAATGTGAGAAGATAATGTTTTTAGTGAGCGCAAGTGTGAGTGAACATTGGGGGTGATTCATGAATATGAGAGTGTATTCATAAGCCAAGTATTCACTGCAGATCACTGATTCCTAAGACCTGGTAGGGACCTGCGTCTCGTAAACGGGACTACGACTTCTTGCTTTGGAAGAACATATACTAAAATTGGACCAATCAGTTACTGATCCTATGACGTCTTTGTACGTTTCGGTAACCTCAATCTTTGAACCAGCTCCCACGCAATTACACTCACCTTTCGGGTCGGGTTGATTATGGCTCGTATTTTGTTCCATTTGTCATCGTGTTTTACTTTGATCATGACTGTCGGTATAAGGGTTGGCTTGGCCAGTAACGTTAGAAGATCTTTGTGTTTGTGCTGATGCTGCGGGTCACGGTGAGTGATCGCACGGTGAATGTAGGGCTGCTTTGTCGGCTGCAAATTGGTTCTATACTGGTTTGAGGGGCCATGTCACTATAAAGAAATAAGATTAATTATTTGGTAATTGGGCGGGTAACTACCATATCGTTGACCTCTATGTTGCGTTGGGGGTATTTCCATATATATTTTTTGTGGTATTCTTTCAGATATTCTTCTTTCATCGTTTGCAAAAATGTTGATAGAGTGTCTTCAGTTTTTTTCATCTTTGTACGATGCTTAGATGTGCATATTTTAAGTTGGGTTCTGCTGGGATTAGTAAAAGGGTACCTATTAAGAAATGGCCTGGAGTTAAAGGTTCTAAATTCATGGAGTCTTCACTTAATAAGCTTAAAGGGCGCGAATCAAGCAGCTTTCGATTCGGGTTAGAAGGGTAGCTAATTCTTTCAAAGTGAATTTATGGGTCTGAGATACCTTTTTTAAGAGGTTTTTTAAGCTTTTCAGTCTACCCATCCATCCATGTGGATCTGGAGGATTAAATTTCCAGTTGATGTTTCACTAGTTGTTACTTGAGTTTTTAATGACTTCATGGATTCTCTCCGATGTTTGATTAAAACTTTAGACGCTCCCATGAAATTAGTACCATTGTCCGAATAAAGATCGACGGTACGTCCGCGCCTGGAAAAGAAACGTGCGAATGCGGCCATGATAGCGTTGGTGGTGAGATCTCTTACTGGCTCCAGATGTATTGCTTTAGTTCCAAAATAAACAAATACGCATACATAACCTTTTGTGATCAAACAGTCTCTGCCGGTGTAATTTTTTAAGTCGTAAGGACAGGCGAAATCGATACCTGTTGCAGCGAATGGACGGGTTAAAGTGGTACGTTCCGTAGTGCTGCTATAACCTGAGTAATCTGACCCTGTTGATGAGGGTTTTCAGCTTTGGTGTCCAAAATTCAGAGCTCATGAGTCGTAAGTTGTTATTAAATGGGTAAATTTGGTGAGTACTTTGGCTAATCGACTGCTATACAGTAATATAATCGGATAACGCTCGTTGTATGATAATGCGGCAGAATTGCTCAACCGACCATTAACTTGCATTATTACTTTGGGATCGATTAAAGGGTTTAGGGTCAAAATTGTACTTTGTTTGGGTGTGCTGGTTTTTTGGGTCAAAGCTTCATACTCTTCCTGGAAATGCTTCTTTTGGGATAAAATAATTAGCTTCGTAAGGTAGTGTTGAACTCTTCTGGAGTTATTTCCATCCTTGTATGCCTGTTGTGATTTATTGGATGACGCATTCGAGCAGAATCTGAACCAACATGCTACAACTCGAATGGCTTTGGGTAGGGTGAAAATCTATCCAGCATATCCTGTTGTGGTGTGTTCACAAAGGTCTTGATTGACCGGTGTTCCAGTGTTGTATCGATTTATTTTTTGGTAACTGGCCAATGTTTCGGGTCGAGTGTTAGCCATTGGGGTCCGTGCCATCAGAGGACATTATTAACCATTTCCAGAGGTGTGCTTCCGCCAGAAGTTAGATCTGCCGGATTGTCTTGACTTTCAGCGTGAGCCCAATTTTTGGTTCCAAACTTTTTTGCGATTTTGACAATTCGATGGGATACACAGATTGTCCATGTGCATGGGGATTTGCTAAGCCATGATAGAACAATTGTGAAATCCGTCTAATGGTGAGTACGTTATTGAGTAATACTTAGTTGGGGTATGGTGGCAGATAATACGTTTTCGTGTTATCTGCGGGGTTGTACTCTATTTTGGTCATATGACCGAGTTCCAAATACTTGTTGATGGTCTTGTCGTATTCCGTTTTTATTTCGGGGTTTCTCGGTAATGATTTTTCATTTCTAAGAAATTGAGCTAGAGCCATGTACCTTCAGTTGTCCTAGTCTATATTTTCTGGGGTTTTAAAGGGTAATGTTACCACATAGCGCCCATTTTAGTTTCTGCGTGTTGAATTTTTAAAAATTCGCTCACAATTATATCTGAAGTTGAGGGTAGAGTCTGTCTTGGAACTTCTTCAATTTCCCAAAATTGTGTGAGCAACTTGTCTGGGGTCATCTTATTGAAAAATGACAATATTGAGAATGAGAAGGGTTTTTCTGGTATGTTGGATAGAATCCAACCGAATTCTGTAGGATTCTAGTACATTTCTCCGTACACCACTGAGAATTATTTGTGGGTCCGATCAAGATGTCGACAGGTCAGGGTATATAAAAGTGAGGATCAGCTAAACTAAAACTGAAATCTGTATTAGAAATGATCGAATTAAGTGAGTGAGTGGGTAAATTATCGGTTAAACTTTTTAAGATAAAGTTGTTGTTATCTTTAACTCCTTTCTTATAAGTCCACAAATTTTTGTAGGTGTTGCCGAAACGGTGTTGTTCAATTCAGTCTCTTGAGCATTTTTCTTGAACGTTGGTGTATCCAATTTTCTCTGAAATTTCCCTGAAATGAAGGTGGCTTCTGACCCGGAGTCTACTAGTGCTCGAGCTGTGAATAATTGCCCTTTATATAGAACTTGGACTATAGCAGTACCTAACAAAATCTGCTTCCCACTAAAGTTTTGTGGGTCTTGGGTTTTATTTTTAGTGGACTGTAAGAGGATTGTGCAAGCTTGCGGATTTGTATTGGTTTTAAGGGTTTAGGAGGTACTACTGGTGTTTGGGTCAAGAGGCGGGCTGGATGCTCTTGATTTTTGCGAGGGGGTGTTGTGTTTCTGAAACTGTGAGATAATGCAAAACAATTGAAATAATAATCATTATTTTTTATTTATATTCGGGTTAGTCGGGTCTCAACATTTATTTGTAAAAACTTTGGGCATTCTCGAATGGAATGTTGTGTTCTACATAATTTACAACTTTCAATGTCTTGAAGTTTTTTCGAAAAGTTGTTGCCTCTAACTGGGTGTTCACTAGCGTCTGAAAAATTCAGGGTCAAATTTCCGGAAACAATAGCGTGAAATGTGTTGAATTTCCCGTCTTTTCCTTTTCTATAGGTTCCACCGTCGGATTGGGTCACTAGAATAGGGTCAGTTAGGTTTCCTACTGCTTCCAAAGATGTATATCCATGGGTGAGAAACGCTGCTTAAGCTTTTTGTTTTAAAACCGGGTCGTAACAATTAATTAAATTAAAATGAAACAAACAAAAAATGTTAAACATTTTTCTTTATTTCAATTAGCGAATTAGCAAAGAATTTATTTTTTTGTTTTATTTGTTTATTTTGTAGCGTATATGAGAGGTGAAATTTCGATGAACGAAAAGTTTCTTAATGGGTCTTTTGAAATTTTTCCTACAGGGTCTATCTGTTGCTTGCTTACACTGCACTAGCAGTCAACGTTATAGGCTAGTTAGTGAACAACGCAGAATCGTGGGTCGTATCAGCTGGCACGACCTATCTTATGGGCGCGCAATGTAACTGAACAGTGAAAAACGCTACTCCCTTCTCTCTGACGTGACGATGACGTGAGAATCTGCGACATTTGGATTTTTGCCGTCGGAAACGTCTCAGCTGATTGCTCTCTCACAACGCAAGGTTGCCAACATCGATATACTGCAGTAATTATCAACTTTTATAATTCAATCTGTTCAATATGTTTGAAATTTTCTTAAAATAACTCAAAATCAGAGTCGAATGCTATTATTTATAAATATATAAACTATTTTTAATAGTTTGCTTTTAGTTTTGATATTTTATATTGTAAAAAATTGTAATTGAAAACAAAGATGTGCTCAAAACTATATATGCGTATTGGGCAATGGCAACATTGTTCAAATGAAAACAAAGCAAAGATGGCTGATTTCTGCGTTTTTACCACGTTTTTGACTGTGCACACATTTTGCCGATAAGGAAGGAAAGGGAAGGAAGGGAGTAGCGTTTTTCAGTGGCTAGCCTTTTAGTTTGTTGTTAGCTGAGCGGGTAATGCAATTAAACATATGTAAGTGTAGGTAGGAGTGGGTGCCGAAGCAACACTACTGGCTCTCAAAAAATATTTTCGTATGTATGTATATGAAAGGTAAAGTGCAAAGGGAAATATGGCAATAACAAATTTTGGAAATACTTTGTGCTTAATACCGTTTAAAAGGGGCCATACACGACACACATGTGCGCTCGATCTGTATGAAATCGTTTCGCCATACACGACATACAAGTACAAATCTATTATATTGTATTTTGCGTTCGTTCTTCACACAGTGAACATGTGCGACAGGCAAGCCAAACGTTTCATGGAATTTATTTATAATGCAGCACTTTTATCTATTTCTTTGTATTTCGTTAATAAGTTATTCCAACTTTTATTTTTTTCAATTTTAATTTTATATTTATCACGTTTGCCAATTCATTTTTTATAAGATCAATAAATTATGATACGAAATCTTTATTAAGGGGGGAGCCTGCTTTAGAAGCTTCAAACAATCGTTTTATTTCTGCTTAAATCTCTTTAAAAATTATCTAAGAATATGTCTACACTATAACAGTTTACTCTTAGCACTGATTTTTTTACGTTGGCGCTGCCACGGCTTATATAGCCACGCACTTCTCGCTGATGCCGACGTGTCCTTCTAGAATATTGCGTCTGGAAATTACTAGAACATAATGCTATACAGCGCCAGACGCAACTATTGTTCAGACAAGCAGACAGCCACGGCGCCAGACTCAGCAACCGCCCAAGCAGACAGCCGCGGCGCCAGACGCAGCATTTGTTTAATAGACAAGCAGACAGCTGCGGCGCCAGATGTCTATTGTTTCAACAAGCAGACAGCCGCGGCGCCAGATGTCTACAACAAGACAAATGCTATTCCATATACCTACAGCTATAATAAGGGATGCTTATAGCAATACAAATACAACTTAATACTACTTTTGTAACACTGCCCTCCACTAAAGCCTAATCGTCCCGATTAGGCACAAATCCTCTTGAACCAAATGGGGCGAGCCTCTCCAAATGTACTACTTTCATTTTACATTGTGCTTTTCCATTTCTTTGTATGCGGTATACCACGTCATTAAGTCGTTTCATCACCATATAGGGTCCTTCCCAGGCTGTCTGCAGTTTCGGGGACTAGCCTTTCTTTCGAAGTGGATTGTACAACAGGACCAGATCACTTTCTTCTAAACCTTTTGAATTGCCGCTTGATCGAACCGGTCCTTCATCTTATTGCTCATCAGATGCGTATGCTGTCTTACCATTAGATGCAATTCATTCATTTCTTCCTTTAAGGCAGAACAATAATCTCCATAATTTCTTACAGCTGTAGGATTCGTTCCAAACTTAAGATCAGCAGGGAGTCGCAGATCAGATCCGAAAATAATCTTTGCTGGCGTGTAACCAGTTGTCTCGTGCTTCGCTGAACGATACGCCAGCAGGAACATCTGGATGCACTTGTCCCAATTCCGTTGATCTTTATCAACGATTTTCCGCAGATGTTCTTCGAGCGTTCGGTTGAATCTCTCTACCATCCCATCTGATTGTGGGTGTAACGCTGTTGTCCGTGTCTTGTGGATGCCCAGTAATGTACAGACTTCTTGGAAAATGGAAGATTCGAAATTCCTGCCTTGATCTGAGTGTAATTCGACGGGCACTCCGAACCTTGTTATCCAATTTTCTACAAACGCTTCGGCTACTGTCCTCGCTTCTTGGTTTGGTAAGGCATATACTTCTGGCCATTTACTGAAATAGTCCATGACAACCAGTAGATATTTGTTTCCGGCCGTACTGGTTGGGAACGGACCTGCAACATCCATTGCGACTCGTTCAAATGGTGATCCCATGTTGTACTGTTGTAGCCTACCGCGACTTTTGGCTTTAGGACCTTTAGCTGCCATGCACTCTACGCAATTACTTATCCATTCTGCTGTGGAATCTCGACAACCGATCCAGTAGAACCGTTGATTAATCTTCTCTATAGTTTTTGTAATTCCAAGGTGCTCTCCACTAGGTCCATTGTGATATTCTTTCAATACTTTCGGGATCATGGACTTCGGTACTATGATCAGCAGACGAGACTGTTTGCCATCTTCGCTTTCTCAGGTACGATGAAGGTATCCATTAACGAGGTTTATGCTGTTCCATTGGGTCCAATATGCTTTTGCAGTTGGACTCTTATTTGTTCCTTTGGTGGTCGTACCCCATTTTCTTTGGCCATTACCAGCTTTGCAAGATCAGTTTCCTCCAGCTGATTGATTCTGATGCGGTGAGGAGTCCAATCATCTTCAGGTTCTATATTCAGTAATCGCACGTCGATTATACCTTCTTTTCCTTCTGATTTGGAGCAATGTTTACATTCCAGTGGACAAGGGCGACGTGATAATGCAACCGCATTTTTGTGGTGAATCCTCTTTCGATGTTCCGTTTCGAAGTCGTAATTCTGTAATCTTTCGATCCATCGTGCAATTTGGCCTTCCGGATTCTGAAACTGTAATAACCATTTTAATGCTGCATGATCAGTCCTCAGCAAGAATTGTTGTCCATACAAATACTTGTGGAAATGTTTTACACATTCCACCACAGCTAGTAGTTCTTTTCGCGTCACACAGTAGTTTTTCTCTGGTTTCCCGAGCACTCTGCTGTAATACCCAATTACTCTTTCTTGCCCGTCGATGAGCTGAGACAGGACACCTCCAATTCCATAAGCACTCGCATCTGTATCCAGGATGAATTTCTTTCCAGGTATTGGATAAGCCAACGTCGCCGCCGTACAAAGTAGTTCTTTAAGCTGCTCAAACGCTTTTTCTTGTTCCAACTGCCATACAAACGGGCGATTCTTCTTTGTTGAATCATGTAAACTTCTAGCCACGTTCGCAAATCCAAGTACAAAACGGCGGTAATACGTGCATAAGCCAAGGAAGCTGCGGAGTTCATGTATGTTGGCGGGTTGAGGCCAATCTTTAACTGCTTTTATTTTTCCTTCCTCGGTGTGAATCCCCTCAGTTGACACTTTATGTCCGAGATATGTGACCTGCTTCTTCCATAATGAACACTTTTTGGGATTCAAGCGTAATCCGGCTGATGCTATTCGCTGAAAGACTTCTTCTAGATTTTTCAAATGATCGTCAAAACTTTTTCCCATGATGATAATGTCATCAAGATACACCAAACATGTCTTCCAGTTGAGTCCTTTTAACACATGTTCAATCAGTCGCTCAAACGTTGCAGGCGCATTACATAACCCAAATGGCATCACAGAGAATTCCCATAGCCCGTCGCCCATACTGAAAGCGGTCTTTTCACGGTCACATTCATCAATCTCGACTTGCCAATATCCACTTTGTAGATCTAATGTAGAAAACCATTTCGCTCCAGACAAGGAGTCTAATGTATCGTCGATTCTCGGTAGAGGATAACTGTCTTTCTTTGTGACATCATTCAACTTCCTATAATCTACGCAGAAACGGGTGCTACCATCTTTCTTTTTAACTAAGACGATAGGTGAGCTCCATGGACTTATTTAAGGTTCGATTACACCGTTTTTGTGCATGTCTTCAATAATTTTGTTAGCATCCTCACGTTTTGCTAATGGAACCCTACGCGGAGCTTGTCGGATTGGTTTAGCGTCTCCAGTATTTATGCGAGGTTTGACAATGCCGGTTCTTCCTGTGTTGTTTCCTTCGTTTGCAAATATGGATGCGTATTTTTCTAATAGTTTTTTTGCTTTTAATTTTTCATTTCCATGCAGTTCGTTCAGCAAATTGTTTAGGAGTGTAGGACTTATCTGCTGTGGCTCAATAGTAGGTTTCTGTTGTGACCGTTCGCATCGTGCTATTGCACTTATATTCTGGCACTGTCCAATTACCGCTCCTTTCTTCAGACTTATAGGCGTGTTGAATTCATTCACTACTCTGACCGGAATGGTGGCGTCTTCTCTAGTTTTCACAAGCGTTCTTCCTACCAATATGGGTGTATCTATTTTTGTTGGTTCAACAATCCACAATTCTTCAGTCCCACCTCCTCCATTCACTTTAGCCCATACAATCGCCTCAGATTTTGGTGGAATACTCTGATTATCATCAACAATCACCCTCTTACTTTTAACGTTGGTCATATATCCGATGTTTATAGGCATCTCCATGTTCTGGCAAAACAGCATTTGCTTGTTTAAATCCAAAGTAACCCCGTGATCAATCATGAAATCTACTCCCATTATAATTTCATCCGTGATTTCTGCTACGATGAAGGTGTGATTAACTTCCAGGGTACCAATCATCACTTTGCAAAACACTTTTCCCGCGACAGCTGCTTCCTCCCCGGTGGCCGTTCGAAGCTTGCAACCGACTAATGGTTCAACCGTTCCTCTTACCACATCCGGTCGGATAATTGAATGTGTGGCACCAGTATCCAAAGTAAGCGTTGACAGTCGTCCATTTACGATGCCGTTGATAGTAAGATTGTTGTCATGGCGACCTATTTGTGATATCGAGATGGCGGGGCAAATAGTTGTTGGAACCAGCTCACGCCCCTTTGAACTGTTCCGTTTTAGTTTAACGACTTGTGAGATGTGGATGCTCCGTCCTCGTTATTTGTTGGTTGTTTCCGTTTTGATGGGTTTACTTTTATATTGCAACTAGCTGACCCGGCAAACAAACTTCGTTCTGCCCAAAATAGATTTTTTTTTTTCATTTCAAAAATTACACCGGTAATAATTTGACAATATTTTTTCAAATTTTATTCGGAAGTGAATTGCCAGAACCTGCCTGATAAACATTTTTTTCGAGGGTATATTAATGCTTTTTTAATTTAATTGCTTGAAAAATGCTACTCTTTTTAATAATGCTGACACATCGCGTCCAGGATTTGTTGACAATTTAATAAAATTAAGTTTGTACTATTCTCATTCAATTTTATTAGTTTTAATCGAGTCTCGGAAATATATAATTTTAGTACATATTTAGTTTAGGGCTGCCCGGTACACGATATTTTTGTTTTTTCTGTTCCGCGGCGTAAATAAACAGTGAGGAAGGTTTTCCAACACGCCACACAGAGCTGGCCATGTGAAAAGCAAGACATTTCTAAATTTATGCCGCATACTTCCAGAGACTGCCTTTGTGACTTGTTTATTGTCATCGCAAATGCAAGTTTCACTGGGAACTGCAAACGTCTGCATTGGAATGGCAAATCTGTTGAAGTTAATGGAATTCGGGGAAGTAAGCATTCCTCTCCCTTGAACGGGACTTTCAAAATGCTTGCCACTATTAAATTGTCCATTAGCTTGGTCACAATCAGTGGAGTACCATTGCACAGTTTGGGAGCATGAAGATTCCGTAGCATAATAACTACAGACCCAACTTTGAGACGCAAATTATGAGGCGGCATTCCAGGCGGCATCAAAGAGTTTAAGAACTCCACTGGGTAATTTACTACCTCGTCTTCATTTTCAACGCGATCGATTGATTTATATGACCGCAGATCTCCCGGAATTTGATTATGAATTGTCCAATTCAAGTCGCTGATATCCATATTTTTTGCTGCTAAAATTGCGCGCGTGCTAAACCAATCGCAGTTACCATAATTTTAAGCAATATTTGGATATACACTACTGGATAGTTCATATTTATTAGATGTGAATTGGCAAATCGTAGTTGGAATCGATATTAATCCACTGCAAGGATCTATCGGAACTTGTCCATTTCCGATTCGCAGCAGCTCTTTTGAAAAGACCTCCACAGTTCTATCGTTTTGCACCAAAACTCGCATATTCATGGTCAATGAAACCTCCACAAATGCGATGACTTCAGACATGCGTTTAGCTCATCCGCCGCTGTTGATTTTGGAATCACGGGAAGTGTTTGTCTAAAGTCGCCCGACAGTAATATCATCACTCCTCCAAAGCAACGATTATTGTTGCGCAAATCTGTCAGTGTTCGGTCGAGTGCTTCTAATGATCGTTTGTGGGCCATTGTGCAATCCCTCATGATTAACTTACATTTTTTTAAAACTTGTGCCATTGCTGATTGCTTTGAAATATAGCAAACAGGACTTTCGTGTATTTGCAAGTTTAATGGAAGCTTTAATGTTGAATATGCCGTTCTTCCACCTTCTAACAGTCTTGCAGCAATCCCGGTAGATGCAAGAGCTAATGCAATACCACCTTGACCACGTATTGCTGCTAGTATTAAAGACAATAGGAACGTTTTGCCAGTCCCGCCGGGCGTATCGAGGAAAAATATGCCACCGTTTCCACTATCTACAGCATTTATTAGCTGATTGTACGCACTGCTTTGCTGTTCATTCAACAGTGGAACAATTGTTTGTACTTGTTGTTGTAAGTGAGTTATATTGTAAGCACGCTCGCGTTCCAATTCGCGACTCACTAAATCCCTTGTTTGACGACTTGGTGCCGGCATATGAACTTCAATCAATAGTTTTCTACTCATAAGTAAACATAAATCTTCAATAAGGACTAATGCTTCATTGTAGATGTCAGCGTTCATTTGTAAGTCGACATTTCTCGTCGCTAATCGCAGGCGATGCAAAATATCTTCTGTCATGTCATTTTTGTACGTATCCCATAATAGACGCGGGTTTGAAGGCTGACATGTCGAAATTATAATAGCGAAAAGTTTACGAACTGCAGTGGCTGGTGAAGAAGCTATTGCATCCGCTAACGTTTGATTCCAGTGACTGTCGGTTCAAGCAATTGCAATTGTTGACATGCTTCTCGAAATGTTTCACAAATGGTACCATCTACAGTCCTCAATGATTCAAATGAAGTTGAACCGCGTACATTAATCAAAAGCAAAGGTAGGTAAAAGCAATCATCGTTCCTTGGATGGATTGTGTAAATTCTTCCCAATGCATTAGTTGAAAAAACACCTGGATAACCATCTACCGTATGGCCATGTATTATACCGAGGCATCTCCGAGTAAAGCAATGTTGTCGCGAACGGATCACTGGCGCATGTTGCAAAGAAACTTGTTGAAGTGGTTGCTGGTGGTATTTCCGTTCGCTGTACTATGTTCTCTGCGTTGAAATAAACTCGCTGGCCATTCTCCAAATGAGCTGCCAGATGCACAACAGTAGGATGGCGTTCATGAATTGCAAATGAAAATATTCTCCAGATTGCTTCATTGCAGTTCAAATATCTGCCCATTTGAAATTTGATAATTTCATCTCGTTCAACGCCAATAACCGCCATATCGCTTCCTTTGGTGACATATTTGCAAACATACTTAATTGATTTTATTGAACTGCAATACTCAACATTTATATGTGTTTTGAATGCCTTAGACAAAATTGGCGAATAGGGAACGATCCATGTGTTATCAACCACGAAATTCTTTCCTTTCAATTGAGTGATGAATGTTCTGCCATTGTCAGCGGGTGAGCGACGCCGATAGAGAGGGTATCCGTCGTTTCCAGTTTGAGTTTCCGAAATAAAAGCACGGGGATAGCGTTTTTTGCATTTACTGTCCGACATACAAACCGAAGATGGATCGTGTTCTCCGCATGGTCCATGAACCATATTGGCCATCACCACTTCGTGCAACTCTAGATCTATTTCAACATCAGGAATTTCGGCGGAAATGATGTCATCAATTTGGTCAGGTGTAATTTTCTCCACCATCCAAAGAAGAATGTGTGCGTGGGGCAAACCTCTCTTCCGCCACTCCACTGAGTACATCCAGCATCGAACAGTGCCATATACACGTTGTTTCGTAAAAACATCTGAGTTTTTGTTTAAACACGCGTGCTGTAACGTCGTGGCGATCGCTTGGTGATTGACCGGGATGCAATAGATTCGTAATGTCTGGCCATTTTGGATTGCAACTAAATGTAACAAACAAATCCGGCCGTCTATAATTGCGCACGTAAGTCATAGCATCCTGGGAGTACTCATGCATGTGTCTAAGACTGCCAATGTATGTCGATGGCAAAATATAAAGTCGACCAATATCTGTAATATCCGCATCACCATTCATTGTATCTCTTAAGTGAATATACTCTTCAGATCGCAACTTCGACTGATTATATCGCATGTAATTAAGTCGTTCTGTCTCAACTTTAACGTACATGTCAACTGCATACTGTTGAAATAACCGTCCATATCTCAGTAAGTGGTTGTCATAGTTTTGGCGAATCATCATTCGATATGCGTAAAACTTCATTGAACTGACTTTTTTATTTGTCTCGATACCTAAAAGCTTAAATTATCTATATGAAGTAGCAAACAAAATTTTTTTTTTACTGACCATTCACCGGATTTATCATCTTATGTCCTAAGTGATATCCGTCTACACCACGGCAGAACATGACCAGATATTGCATTGCGTCGTAAGACCGATGTGTCTCACTTATCCGTTTTAGTGTGTTTTGATTTCTTCGTTTGATAACAATATCACGCGACTGGAAATTTTCTCCAACAACAACAACTGATATTTCGCTAACTGTAGGTGCATTATATTGTCTTTCATGTGTCCCTGTTGGTCTTTTGTCCGATTGTATGATTATACTATGATCGTCTGTTGGCATACGTTCCAACGAAATCGTAAACAGTTTAATGAGGCCATTGTGTTCGTGTAACATTTACTGCAATTGTTCGATTATTTCTCTTTTCGTTGTATTGAAGATAGCACAACGCCGATTTACTTCATCATGTGAATCTCCCAGAAAGTAAATTTGGAGATATTTGTATTCTTGATCTGGATGCGGCAACAGCGATCCAGCGAGATGAAAAATTTGCCCATGAACCTGTATAATTGGAGGAAAGCTCTGTAGTTCCTGTCGAACATTGTTTGGCAAAAATACCTTAAACGTTAGATTGTAGTTTTGTTCATTTACAATTTCACCGCCAAACGACGTCATTTGAAAACAATCGTTGTACGTTTACATCTGACCGATTTGAACAGATGCGCTATATTGATGATTTGGATCATATCAAAAACCTGCCCGTTCAATGTTCACAAAAGAAAGATGTTGCCGCTGTTGTCGTCGAATAATCGCATGTTGTGATCTTACTTCATCACTCTGGCGACCACGAACTTCCCTTCTTCTCGATCGTTGTTGCTGATTGTGAACTTCCCTTCTTCTCAATCGTTCTTGCTGATTGTATGTTTGGTTGACATCTTCTAACTGGTGCGTGCTATTCTCCAGCAGTCTATTTCGTGGTGATACCCTCTCAATAACACTTTCCCTTTGACGTGCTCTGCTATTTCGTGTTCTCCTTGCGGCCTGGGAACTCCGAGAAGTGTTACCATACGTACTGATTCTTGGCATCTTACAAATATCTAATTGGAAATGATCATTCATTTGCATAAAGTTCATATAACGTTTTACGGACTAATAACTTACCTTTGAAAACTCCAAAAATGAATGAATTAAACTAAGGAAGCAGATCAATTGAATGATAAATTCCAATGTACATAAATCGGTATTCGCCAACACGCTAAATCACTTTCACTAAATAACTCACTTTTTAAAACAAAATATGTCAGTAAAGCAAGGCGCATTTTTATTGCCCTCTAAATTTTGTGTGTTTGATTGCAACACAAAATTGACGTTTAATTTAATTTGTGTTTGTTTCATAAAACTGCCATTTCCATAAACCAAAAATAGCACGTAACACAACCAAAACTACGATATAACCGCTACTGTCACCGATAAATAAACAAAAATAGCAAGAAACAACCAAAATGTCGTGCTAGGTGGAAAATGAGATAAATATATGGTGGATTAACAACCAAAATAATTAAAGATTGTATGGGAGGTACCACGCCCCCTTTTTCGATAACGCCAAGTTTTATGGGTGAGAATGGTGTTGTTTCCTATAGCTCTATACCAATTTTCATGTTCCTACCTTAAACACTTTTGAAGATATTCACCTTGAAAAATTCAGTTTGTATGCCACGCCCCCTTTTCCGATTACCCCTTCTTTTATGTGTAAGAAGGCTTTTGTTACCATATAGGTCTGTACCAATTTTCAGGTCCCTACCTTGAACCCTTTCACAGATATTCTGCTTAAAAAATTTAGTTTGTATGGGAGGTACCACGCCCCCTTATTCGATAGCCCCCGGTTTTATAGGTGAGAGTGGTGTTGTTATCCTGTAGCTTTGTACCAATTTTCATGTTCCTACCTTAAACACTTTTGAAGATATTCGACTTGAAAAACTCAATTTGTATGGTCGGTGCCACGCCCCCTTAATATCTTGTTCTGATTTTAAGACATGACCTGCGCGTGGTAATAACAAACAAATCCCCCAAAGGAAGTATTTCATTTGATTCAGCCGTTTTCGAGTTTTAGCGTTACAACTATACACCATTTCATTTATATATATATATAGATTTCGGGCAAAGTGACCCGCTTTTCCACAGTTGAAACATCTTCCTGTTGTATTTACTCGCTGTGCAGCAATTGTCTTCAGAGTCTTCAATATTTCTTCCATCAGCGCCGGTTGTTCCATTTCAACCCTTTGTACTTTGTGTGCTGGTTTACTTAGTAGCGAAGCTGTTTCCTGTGTGAGGGCGTGCGAAACCGTTTCAGCAAATGTTCTTTTTGGCAATGCATATGTGGCGCGTTTTGTGTCCACATCGCGAATTCCATTTATGAAACATTGAATTTTTACCCTCTCAATGTAATCCACAGGTGCATCTGCATTTGCCAAATGAGCCAGTCGTTCTATTTCAGTTGCGAACTCTTGCAATGACTCGTTCATTTTCTGACCCCTATTTTGCAGTTCGATCTGGTATATTTGTTTCCGGTGCTCACTACCATATCGTCTTTCTATCGCACTCATCAATGCCTCATAGTTGTCCCGTTCACAGTCTGGAATAGTCTGAAGGATTTCTGCCGCAGGTCCTTTCAATGATACAAACAAAGACGCTACTTTGTCCGCTGCATTCCAGTTATTGGCCATTGCTGTCTTTTCAAACTGAAGTTTGAAAATTTGAAATGGAATACTTCCATCGAATGTGGGTGCCTTCAATCTTGGATTATTTGTTGATGGTGCAGGGCCATGCAGTTGCAGTTCTCGCATCCGATTACTCAAATGAAGAACTTCTGATTTCAAATTTTCTTCGTCATTTTTTAACGTGCTTAATTCGTCTTCCAATTTTGAAAATTTCTGTTGCACTTGTGTATTACTTTCTGTAATCTGTTGTACCCAACACTTTTCTAACTGCGTATTATTTTCAGTCATTTGTTGTGTAAGGCGAGACTGTAACTGTGATGTATTTTCAGCTATTTGCGTCATTTGCTGTGCCAGACGATTTCCTATTTGCACTGCCTTTTCTGCATTTTCAGTTATTTGCTGTGCCAGACGATTTTCTGTTTGCACTGCATTTTCTGCCATTTGCTTAATAGCCACTAACAGCATGTTCATGTCCACACTCGATGATGTTCGTTGTTCTTCTACTTTTTCTTCTACCTTTGTAGAAGTTTCTGGCCCAACAAATTCGAACTCGTCCACATTAATTCCATCCGCTTCCATTGCTTCACGTAATCGTGCCTGCAGATCCGCCTTTTGCCCGCTTATCGGCAAATTACGCTCCTCCAGTTCCTTTTTTAATTGCTGAATTCTCAATTCTCCGAATTTAACCATCTTGAATTTGGATTATTTGACAATCCCACTTCTGACACCAATTGTTGCGAATTTACTCCTTACTAGTTTACTTTGCTAGGTTCGTATCTCTGGATTGACGAATAAAACCAAACACTGTTTAATTCAACAACCTTTTATTTTACAACTTGTCTACACTATAACAGTTTACTCTTAGCACTGATTTTTTTACGTTGGCGCTGCCACGGCTTATATAGCCACGCACTTCTCGCTGATGCCGACGTGTCCTTCTAGAATATTGCGTCTGGAAATTACTAGAACATAATGCTATACGGCGCCAGACGCAACTATTGTTCAGACAAGGTAAAAATATACAAATCCTGATGATCCAAACGGTGTTTATTTGGGTGGGTTTTATTTTAACAGACACTCAATCCGGCTCGAAGAACCAAAATGTCGGAGTACTTGACGTTGTATCTGATTAAATTTTCCCGCGTTGATTTGCTGCTGCTGTTGTTGTTTTAGCTGCTGATGCTGATGCTGCTCATATGTCCGTCCGCTCTTATATTTCCTTTTATTGTGCTATAGAGTTTTCGGTAGACTCTAATGATGTTAAAGAAGCATTGGAAGAAGATGGTTTCAGTATTAAATCAGTGGTAAACATTTTTAATAGAAACAAAGTCCCACAACCAATGTTCAAAAAAGAAAAGTCTTAATAAAAACGAAACACATCCTATTTACAACCAAAAATATATGTATGCTCCATCGCAGAGTTGCCGTTGGGGATCCGTACAAAAGAAATGATCCAGTAGTATTCGTGAAGGAAATCACACGGTCAACTATAGGGGTTACCCCAGTGGCATAGCTAAAACTTCGGGCGCCCGGGGCCAAGGATGTTCTGCCGACCCCCTTTATCTACCTACGTACAAGTTTCATGAGGTGGTTCGAACAAAAGTAAATTTTTACATAATATCTTCGATATTAAGTATATAAAATTTAGAAACTAGAAGCTACGCAAATTCTGAAGTTCCAAAATTCTCACAATACGGAAAATTACAAGCCATGGAAAAATCCCATTTTCGCCCTATATGTTGTACACTTTTGACACAATTTGCAGGAATTTTTCATTGTTATACAGATTATTACATTGTGAGTGTACAACTCTTTATCTTTTATAATAAATTTTGTAAAAAAATTTGTTGAAGTATTTTTCGGAATATTAAAAAACAGCGAAGATCATTTTGTTGCCCCCAAGACATTTCGCCCGGGGCGAGGGCCCCCTGATGATGCAAAGTTTCCTAAGTACAATATGAGTGTATTGAACATTTGTATATGGATTGCTAACGGCTAACCAACATAAATTGGAGCTTATTAGATTTATTGATGAAAATAATATAGATGTAATGCTTTTGACAGAAACTCTTCTTACGAATAAAAACAATTTCTTATACCGGGATTTAGCATCTATGTTAGAAATCACCCAGATGGAAAGGCACATGGTAGAACAGCAGTGTTATTTAAAAAACGATTAAATCACCACACATTAGAATCTCATGCTACAGCGCAGTTACAAGCTACAACAATATCTATTAAAAATCCCTGCGGGGACTTAAACATGACGGCCATATACTGCCAACCTCGGTTTAAAATTACAGACATCTGGTTCAAAGACTTTTTTGGGACACCAGCTCATAGATTTCTAGCAAGTGGAGATTACAATGCTAAAATATAAAAACACGTGAGTAGCCACATTAATATTAAGTACAAAATAAATACAGGAAGAAATATTGACGAAAGCATAAGAGAACTCAATGACCTAATAGCTAGCAAAACCAAACAAAACCTATAAGCCGCTTGGTTTCAGAAAAATATCTTATAGAAAAATAGAAAAGCTTGTACTTAAATGAAAAAAAGGTGTGCTAGACGAGAATGACAGATAAATCGATCCTTCCACTCAGCTTCAATTAAAATCAGCTGTACGTAAATTAAAAAAAAAAAAAACGCTTAAACGTGGTGAAGAATTCAACACTGAAATGTATATAAAGAAGCTGTTTCCAAATTCAAGCAAGCAAAATTCTCTTTAAAAAGTCACCAACTAACTCCAACATGCTTGTACGAGACATGGGTGAAGATTGGGCTCGAAGTGACGAGGAAAAGGCTATTTGTTTTGCAAATCACCTAGAAAAGGTACCCAAAGAACTTGAACCAAATAAGTCACCAGGACATGATAATATTACGAACATGATTATATTAACGAAAATGCTAATTGAGTTACCAAATATTGCCGTAGAAGTGCTCTCTTTGCTCTTCAGTGCAATTCTTAATCTCGGATACTATTCTAATTCATGGAAAAAGTCGCGAATTATCTTGACAGATAAACCTGGGAAAGACTTAACACAGTCGTCTTCATACAGACCAATCAGTCTTCTACCCTGTCTTTCAAAAGTATTTGAAAACGTACTATTATCAAAGATGTCTCCTTTCCTCCACGAAAATAACACAAAACCAATGCATCAATTCGGATTTCGTGCGAAACATGGCACAAAGAGCAAGTAAATAGAATTACTAACGAGATAAGGAAAGCAGATATGATATTCACCTACATAGACACGAGTAGAAGGCTCACGTGGAGAAACACATCTCTAGTAAAATAACATGTATGTAGGATAAGTATTCACATTCGAATTCTAACTAACACAATTAATAAATAATTGGCAACCACTTATTCGAACATCGAATAGTCGATTACAAAGCAGTTGCGGGAGGTAAAACAAAATGCGGATCTAATAAATAAAGATATATTGCAAAAAAAAAAAATGTGGAGAGTCTTCCAAAGCTGTTAAGTGATAATTTACAGCATCTTGATCCATTGGTTGAGGATAACCAAAACGCCTTATAGCATTGACAGATGTCAGCGTTAATCCGGATTAACTGCATTAATTTTAGAGAGTTAGCTGAATTTTCGTTGGCAATATTGTTAAAATGGCCAATTTTAATCTATTGTGAATGAAAACAAGCAACACTGTTAGCTGTTTTTAAAATTTTCAATAATAAAACAAGAAGTTTTATGTAAGGTTATGTGGCAGTTTTAAAATAACGCATTGATATGTTCTTGTGATAAAAAATGATTTTGTAAAAATTGGTCGGCTAAAAACTGCAAAGTTTATCTTCTATCCATTTTCATTGAAAATATTATAAAAATGACAATCAGCTGTTTACGAGAGATTCAAACTAGCACAGCTGCCATCTGTAACCTACAAATTTTATAAAGTAGATTGCCGATTGACAGGTTCATTGAAAAATTGTTTATTTTTTATAATTATTTTGATTGGAAAATGGTTAAGTTTTGAAAAAATTGTTGTAATTGGAGCAAACCGGAAACACTTGTATTACCGTTATTATTATTGTTATTTTTATTATTAGTATCATTCATATCATTAGGTAATTTTGAATTTGCGTTAGTTCTTTGACTTTAAAATTTTGATTGCTGACTTAAATTGAGTAACAAAATTTGAATCTATTAACAAAGTTAAATAGTTTGGAAATGCTCTTTTTAATGTTTTTAAACTTATTTGATCTAATTCGTTATGCAAAAATATCTTAGTAAACATCTTTTACTCTACAAATTGTTGTATTAATTTCTTCGCATAATAATTTAGCATTACTATTAAATCCCATGAAATTGCGTGGTGTTCCCCTAACTCATCTATAAGTAACTGCCTCAGTGTCATCCAAACTGGTGGTTGTTTCTGTCTAGCCACATTCAATGTAACGACTCTCAGTGTTTTATAACACAAAGTAAATAAAATACTTTCGTCTCTTCTGATATACAAAACAAGAGAATGTGGCATGTTAGCATCGACAACTTGTATAAATACAAGGTGAGTTCGAAAGTAAACAGGACTTAAAAAAAACACAGAACAACTGGTTTTTTGGCAGACTCAATTTATTTTATTCAAAATAACATGTCGAACGAGTGTTTTAGTTCGTTGGTCGGTATGGTCGCCAGTATTCCGGTGCAAGCCTTTTGAATGGCCTCTACGTCTGTATAACGCTTTCCTTTCATGGGCAAATGCATTTCTCCGAAAAGTAAGAAGTCGCACGGTACCATATCAGGCGAATACGGGGAGTGGTAATGGCTAAAATGTGATTTTTGGTCAAATAATTGTCCTTTGAATGATGGATTCTTAACAATTTTTGGTCGTCAGTAAATTTGTGCGGAACAAACCGTGCACACACCTTTCGTAAGTCCAAATCTTCGGTCAAAATGTGATAAACCTATGTTTTGGAGATGTTCAATTCCATTTCCATCATTTTAAATGATGATTTCGACTTATTTTTGACGAATTCATGCACAGTTTCGATGGAATTTCCAGTGATCACGGATTTTGATTGGCCCACATGTTGATCGTCATTTATGTCCTCATTACCACTTTGAAAGGGATAGGTAATCATCGCCATAAACTTGTTTCATCAATTGAAACGTTTCGATAAAAGTTTTACCAATCAAGGAAATGTCATGAAATTCTCACTAGACAATCGATAAAGATAGCAGATTCTAACGCACCAGTCGACATACAGATGGCGCCACCATGGGCGGGAGATTCAAGTCTCCAGTTCCTGTTTACTTTGGAACGCATCTTGTAGTACGAAGTAATTGCGATCGCCATCAAAAAACGATTGCATAATTTTGATGTTTTGTATAGCCAATTCCCAGGTTTCTCGCTCCATTTTGATGTTCGCTTCCTTGATTTCAGAATATTTTTTAGTTCGTCCACTTCATTTTTCATAAACTGTCTGTTTTCTTTTAATGTTTTTCTTTTTGTAGTCGCTTTCATTATATTGGTAAGAACCGTTGAGTACTTTTAATTTTTTTCTGCTTTTCATTTAATTTTATTGTTACCATATTGTTTTTTCTGTTTCACTGTTAAGTTCTTTACACACTGTCGATGTTATACTGTTTTGTTTTGTTCTTTACGATAATTTGTCTTTTTTGTCCTCTCTTCCACGTTCCACTTTTTCGTTCTTAATTGGGATATTTCTTACAAATATTTTTCTTGCACTGTTTTTGGACTAGGCAGACACGTCGCCCGGGCCAATTTACGATGCTGAGTATCTCGAAAAATTACTCGTTCTTTTTGAATCTTGTTGACGTACTTTTCCTTAGCTTTGGGAGCTGGTAAAGAAAACTCTTAACAATATTGCATGTACTATATATATAGTAGTAAATGAATCACTTCTTTTTTGCAATTTGTAATATTCAAAATTTTCTGTATTTTGTGTTTGCTTAATAAATAAGATTTTATATGAAAATTACCGAGAATAGAAAACTTCGTATTTTTTCTCGCCGGTTTCCTACCGACTGCGCTACTAAAATTAAAATCTTTTCCTTTCATTTAATAAGTAAAAGAAATTGTATTTGTTTCTTTTAATAAAGTTATAGTTATTTAGTTTAAAAGTTAAAACGTTAATTTTGCATAATGTAATTTGTTAAGAAAACAGGTCGAATACTTGCGATGAACGAACAGCTAGTGATAATGAGGTGAAAAATGCAATTGAACGGGACGCTTTCAGTGGCGAAAATACGGAATTGAACATTAGGATCTCTCATTCATATATGTACATATGTATAGTATGTAGTAGTAGCCCTGCCGTGTTTACAACAGCGTGCTAGTCGTTCTTCCTTTTTGCTGTTTGGCGCCAATTGAAGATTCGAAGCGAAGTCAGGTCCTTCTCCACCTGGTCTTTTCAACGGAGTGGAGGTCTTCCTCTTCCTCTGCTTCCCCCAGTGGGTCCTGCGTGGAATGCTTGCAGAGCTGGAGTGTTTTCGTCCATTCGGACAACATGACCTAGCCAGCGTAGCCGCTGTCTTTTAATTCGCTGAACTATGTCAATGTCGTCATATATCTCATACAGCTCATCGTTCCATCAAATGCGATATTCGCCGTGGCCAACGCGCCAAGGACCATAAATCTTTTGCAGAACTTTTCTCTCGAAAACTTGCAACGTCGACATCAGTTGTTCTCATCGTCCAAGCCTCTGCACCATATAGCAGGACGGGAATTATGAGTGACTTATAGAGTTTGGTTTTTGTTCGTCGAGAGAGGACTTTGCTTCTCAATTGCCTACTCAGTTCGAAATAGCACCTGTTGGCAAGAGTTATCCTACGTTAGATTTCCAGGCTGACATTGTTGATGGTGTTTACACGTGTGACGTGAAAGCCAAGTTGCGAGTGCGACGACTGTTTGTTTGATGACAGGAGATATTTCGTCTTGTCCTCGTTCACTGCCAGACCTATTTGTTTTGCTTCCTTGTCCAGTCTGGAGAAAGCAGAACTAACGCCGCGGATGTTAAGGCCGATGATATCAAAATCTTAGAGAGCAGGAGTGCAAGCCGAGTAGAAAATCGTTCGGCTGTCTGTTGTGATTGCAACTTCTCAACGTCGAACCTTCCTTGTGTTTGTTGACGTGCGCTTTTTGTTGCTCAGAGGCGGGTGCGAATCTTGGCTGCAACAAGATAGTGGTTCGAGTCGATGTTAAGACCTCGGAGCGTACTCACGTCTAGAACACTGGAGACGTGTCTTCCGTCAAAATACATCTGCAGGAGCTACACGCTCAAAATAGGTTGTTAAATTTATTTCACAAAGTGACAGTTTGTCAAGATACTGCACTAGATTTGCCTCTTCACCGATTCATGAAAACTCTGAATCGGCATTAGAAATAAAAAATGAAAATCTCTAAAATTTTTGGACTCGTCTCCAAGGGGCTCATGACGCCATAGTATATTCTGACGATTCAGATCTTTCATATAATTTTAAATAATCGGCTTACGATATTTACGAAAACTGCTTAGACCAATATGAAGAAACAAAAGCTATGATCTCCTAAACTAAAACCCATTAAAGCAATTGCAACTACTCCCCATAGTAGAGTAGAGGTGCCACAAATATACATTCAAAAGGCAAGTTCACAGAAACATTTTATGGAGGTTATGAAAATGGCCGTCCTTCCGGGACATGCTCACGGCCGCGTACATAAACCATCCTCAATTATCACAAGCGTAAAAATTGTATCACCTCAGATACAAAACTAAAAGTCAAGCAGGTATAATAGTAAAACAGTTCGCTCTTAATGACAATAATTTCAATTTGGCTTGGGAAGCTTTAAAAGCAAGATACGAAAACGAAAAAAAACTGAATCTTTTTTTGCCATCCAAATTATGGCTCAATTCGCATTGGATGACTCATGTTATTTTTTAAATTGCGTGTCGCATTTTGAAACAGAAGTCACTTAATAGTAGATTAATAAGGATGAATAGTGTTTATGCTATCTTATTATTTGTTACATAAAAATTTCTCTATTTTCGGGAAAGATGTAGCCAGTTATCTGCACGATCTCCTTACAAGCCACAGTAGAAGCGTAAGTATCATTCCCAAAAATTTTGTAGTGTTTGGACGAGGTAATCGTCCCCCAGAGTCTTGATTCGATTTTGATATTTTTTAGTCACAATGCAGCACATTTTAAAAGCACTATTTGTAAACATGTATGTATACCATTATATGAATTGGTGCTTGTTTTATATGGGAAGTAGGCGTGCTTGTAGTTCGATTTCAACCATTTTCGAACTGTATTACCATAATGGATGTTAAGTTTTATGTCTCTGACGCAATCAATAACTAAATTTATCGCACTTCTGGTAGTTTAGTAATAAAATTATATACATATGAGTATGAATAATACCCTCTAACCGATATATTCAGCGAACAACTAACTGGAATAATGAAAATCATTACAAGTAGTATATTGGGAGTTGAGAGCAGTATTAACTCGATTTTATCAATATTTGGCAATACTGAATGCTATTGACATGCTTATGAAACGTTCACTGGGTTTAATTAAGATATTATCCATTCGCATATTATAAGGAGTCGGTCAGCAGGATGTTTGAAAATCCTGATATAATTTATATGGGGGCTTGGTCAAGTTTTTGCCGAATTTCATCCATTTAAAGCACAAAGATGCACTGTTATGAGTAAAACGGGGTTCTGCAATTACATGAAGCTAACTCAAATATTGGTTGATACATGTGGTAGAAAGTCATCCGGAAGTTCGAAAATCTTTATGTATAATATATTAGGTTGTCAAATATCTCCCTTCCGCCTTTTTGTTTTTGAATTTCGCGGCTATGTATAAAGCGTTACAGAGCTCTTATCTGGCAATACTATACATCTTTGGAAAGGTCTTAACATAACCTACACCGACGCATGATGACATGATTAGTTTGGATATTGCGTCCAACAGTTATAGACGTGTAAACATGGAGTTCACTAACGCCGAAATTTGCGTTATTTTAAAGTTTTCTTTCGTTAAAGGCAAATCCGTTAGAGAAACGTTCCTTGAGATTAATGGTGGTTTGAGGGAGTGTACTCTATCACTCCGAACTGCGGAGGAATGGCTTCGACGATTGAGAGTGGGTGAAAACGACACCATGG